>NW_027513622.1:0-163035 GCF_048772815.1 Callospermophilus lateralis
ATGAAAGTGCTTTTCCACAGTCTGTGCCTAGGGCTATTTCAAGAGGAAACAAACAGTACAGACAAAACTGAGAACTCCTTTATTTTGTCAAGTTTCAAAGAGCTACTACAAACCATGTTGGATTTAGAGTTCCTAATTCATCTATCTGTATAGGAGAGAACAGAGGGAAACCTAAAAATAAAAACTGCTCTTGTAAACGAACGCTTCAACCTAGAAGAGCAAAATTTGGTGAGCCAAGTGGGATTTGTGTACTTGTAATTACCACCAAGTATCATCAAGATTGGGTGAAAAAATATTTTCTGGTATTTTGGAAACCCGTAATTTTGGGGGAGCTTGGCAAACCCTTTCCATGAAAACGCTTTTCCACAGTCTCTGCTTACGGCTACTTGAAGAGGAAAAAAGTCATAGAGACAAATCTGAGAACTCCTTTATTTTGTCAAGTTTCAAAGAGCTACTACAAACCATGCTGGATTTAGAGTTCCAAATTCATCTATCTATATAGGAAAGAACAGAGGGAAACCTAAAAATATAAACTGCTACTGTAAACGAACGCTTCAACCTAGAAGAACAAAATTTGGTTAGCCAAGTGGGATTTGTGTACTGATCATTACCACCAAGTATCATCAAGATTGGTGAAGAAATATTTGCTGGTATTTCAGAAACTCGTTATTTCATGGAAGCTTGGCAACCCTTTTCAATGAAAGTGCATTTCCACAGTCTGTGCCAAGGGCGACTTGAAGTGGAAACAAACCATAGGGACAAAACTGAGAACTCCTTTATTTTATCAATTTTCAAAGAGCTACTACAAACCATGTTGGATTTACTGTTCCAAATTCATCTATCTATATAGGAGAGAAGAGAGTGAAACCTAAATATAAAAACTGCTACTGTAGACGAACGCTTCAACCTAGAAGAACAAAATTTGGTGAGCCAAGTGGGATTTGTGTACTTGTCATTACCACCACGTATCATCAAGATTGGGTGAAAAAGTATTTGCTGGTATTTCGGAAACTTGTAAGTTCTTGGAAGCTTGGCAACTCCTTTCAATGAAAGTGCTTTTTCACAGTCTGTGCTTAGGGCTACTTGAAGAGGAAACAAATCATAGAGACAAAACTGAGAACTACTTCTTTTTGTCAATTTTCAAAGCGCTACTACAAACCATGCTGGATTTTGAGTTCCAAATTCAGCTGTCTATATAGGAGAGAACAGAGGGAAACCTAAAAATAAAAACTGCTACTGTAAAGGAACACTTCAACCTAGAAGAGCAAAATTGGGTGAGCAAAGGGGGATTGTGTACCGATCATTACCACCAGGTATCATCAAGATCGGGTGAAAAAATATTTGCTAGTATTTCTGAAACTCGTTATTTCGTAGAAGCTTTCAACCTCTCAAAATGAAAGTGCATTTCCACTGTCTGTGCCTAGGGCTATTGAAGAGGAAACAAACCATAGAGACGATACTGAGAACTCCTGTATATTGTCAAGTTTCAAAGAGCTACTACAAACCATGTTGGATTTAGGGTTCCAAATTCATCTATCTATATAAGAAAGAACAGAGTGAAACCTAAATATAAAAACTGCTACTGTAGACGAACGCTTAAACCTAGAAGAACAAAATTTGTTGAGCCAAGTGCGATTTGTGGACTTATCATTACCACCAAGTATTATCAAGATTATGTGAAAAAATATTTGCTGGTATTTCGGAAACTCGTTATTTCTTGGATGCTTGGCAACCCCTTTCAGTGAAAGTGCTTTTCCTCAGTCTGTGCCTAGGGCTACTTGAAGAAGAAACAAACCATAGAGACAAAACTGAGAACTATTTTATTTTTTCAAGTATCAGTGAGCTACAACAAACCATGTTGGATTTACAGTTCCAAATTCATCTATCTATATAAGAGAGAACAGAGTGAAACGTAAATATAAAAACTGCTACTGTAGACGAACCCTTCAACCTAGAAGATCAAAATTTGGTGAGCCAAGTGGGATATGTGTACTGATCATTACCAGCAAGTATCATCAAGTTGGGTGAAAAAATATTTGGTGGTATTTGAGAAACTCGTTATTTCTTTGAAGCTTGGGAAACCCTCTCAATGAAAGTGCTTTTCCACAGTCTGTGCCTATGGGTACTTGAAGAGGAAACAAACCATAGAGACAAAACTGAGAACTCCTTTATTTTTTGAAGTTTCAAAGAGCTACTACAAACCATGTTGGATTTAGAGTTCCAAATTCATCTATCTATATAGGAGAGAACAAAGTGAAACCTAAAAATAAAAACTGTTACTGTAGACGAACGCTTCAACCTAGAAGAACAAAATTTGGTGAGCCAAGTGGGATTTGTGTACTGATCATTACCACAAAGTATCATCAAGTTCAGGTGAAAAAATATTTGCTGGTATTTCGGAATCTCGTTATTTCTTAGAACTTGGCAACCCCTCTCAATGAAAGTGCTTTTCCACAGTCTGTGCCTAGGGCTACTTGAAGAGGAAAGAAACCATAGAGAGAAAACTGAGAACTCCTTTATTTTGTCACGTTTCAAAGAGCTAGTAGAAACCATGTTGGATTTAGAGTTCCAAATTCATCTATCTATATGGGAAAGAATGGAGGAAAACCTACATATAAAAACTACTACTGTAGACGAACGCTTCAACCTAGAAGAACACAATTTGGTGAGCCAAGTGGGATTTGTCTACTGATCATTACCACCAAGTATCATCAAGATTGGGTGAAAAAATATTTGCTGCTATTTCGGAAACACGTTATTTCTTAGAAGCTTGGCAACCCCTCTCAATGAAAATGCTTTTCCACATTCTGTGTCTAGGTCTACTTGAAGAGGTAACAAACCATAGAGACAAAACTGAGAACTCCTTTATTTTGTCAAGTTTCAAAGAGCTACTACAAACCATGTTGGATTGATAGTTCCAAATTCATCTATCTATATAGGAGAGAACAAAGTGAAACCTAAAAATAAAAACTGCTACTGTAAACGAACGCTTCAACCTAGAAGAACAAAATTTGGTGAGCCAAGTGGGATTTGTGTACTGGTCATTACCACCACGTATCATCAAGATTGGGTGAAATAGTATTTGCTGGTATTTCGGAAACTCGTAATTTCTTGGAAGCTTGGCAACTCCTTTCAATGAAAGTGCTTTTCCATGGTCTCTGCTTAGGGCTACTTGAAGAGAAAACAAATCATAGATACAAAACTGGGAACTACTTTTTTTTGTCAAGGTTCAAAGAGCTACTACAAACCATGTTGGATTTAGAGTTCCAAATTCATCTATCTATATAGGAGAGAACAGAGTGAAAACTAAAAATAAAAACTGCTACTGTAAACGAACGCTTCAACCTAAAAGAAGACAATTTGGTGAGCCAAGTGGGATTTGTGTACTGATCATTACCACCACTTATCATCAAGATTGCGTGAAAAAATATTTGCTGGTATTTCGGAACCTCGTTTTTTCTTAGAAGCTTGGCAACCCCTCTCAATGAAAGAGCTTTTCCACAGTCTGTGTCTAGGGCTACTTGAAGAGGAAACAAACCATAGAGACAAAACTGAGAACTCCTTTATTTTGTCAGGTTTCAAAGATCTACTATAAACCATGTTGGATTTAGAGGTCCAAATTCATCTATCTATATAGGAGAGAACAGAGGGAAACCTAAAAATATAAACTGCTACTGTAAACAAACGCTTCAACTTTGAAGAACAAAATTTGGTGAGTCAAGTGGGATTTTTGTACTGATCATTACCACCAAGTATCATCAAGATTGGGTGAAAAAATATTTGCTGGTATTTCGGAAACTTGTAGTTTCTTGGAAGCTTGGCAACCCCTTTCAATTAAAGTGCTTTTCCACAGTCTGTGCCTAGGGCTACTTGAAGAGGAAACAAATCATAGAGACAATATTGAGAACTCCTTTATTTTGTCAAATTTCAAAGAGCTACTACAAACCATGTTGGATTAAGAGTTCCAATTTCATCTATCTATATAGGAGAGAACAAAGTGAAACCTAAAAATAAAAACTGCTACTGTAAAGGAACGCTTCAACCTAGAAGAACGAAATTTGGTGAGCCAAGTGGGATTTGTGTACTTGTCATTACCACCACGTATCATCAAGATTGGGTGAAAAAGTATTTGCTGGTATTTCAGAAACTCCTAATTTCTTGGAAGCTTTTCAACTCCTTTCAATAAAAGTGATTTTCCACAGTCTCTGCTTAGGGCTACTTAAAGAGGAAACAAATCATAGAGACAAAACTGAGAACTACTTTTTTTTTGTCAAGTTTCAAGCGGTACTACAAACCATGGTGGATTTTGAGTTCCAAAATCAGCTATCTATATAGGAGAGAACAGAAGGAAACCTAAAAATATAAACTGCTACTGTAAACTAACACTTCAACCTAGAAGAACACAATTTGGTGAGCCAAGTGGGATTTGTGTACTTGTCATTACCACCAAGTATCATCAAGATTGGGTGAAAAAGTATTTGCTGCTATTTCGGAAATTCGTTATTTCTTAGATGTTTGGAAACCCCTTTCAATGAAAGTGGTTTTCCAGACTCTCTGCTTAGGGCTACTTGAAGACTACACAAACCATAGAGACAAAACTGAGAACTACTTTGTTTTGTCAAGTTTCAAAGCGCTACTACAAACCATGTTGGATTTGGAGTTCCAAATTCAGCTATCTATATAAGAGAGAACAGTGGGAAACCTACAAATATAAACTGCTACTGTAAAGGAACACTTCAACCTAGAAGAACACAATTCGGTGAGCTAAGTGGGATTTGTGTACTGATCATTACCACTAGTATCATCAAGATTGGGTGAAAAAATATTTGCTGGTATTTTGAAAACTCAATATTTCTTAGAAGCTTGGCAACCGCTCTCAATGAAAGTGCTTTTCCACAGTCTGGGCCTAGGGCTACATGAAGAAGCAACAAACCATAGAGACAAAACTGAGAACTATTTTAATTTGTCAAGATTCAAAGAGCTACTACAAACCATGTTGGATTTAGAGTTCCAAATTCATCTATCTATATAAGAGAGAACAGAGTGAAACCTAAAAATAAAAACTGCCACTGTAAACGAACGCTTCAAACTAGAAGAACAAAATTTGGTGAGCCAAGTGGTATTTGTGTACTTGTCATTACCACCAAGTATCATCAATATTGGGTGAAAAAATATTTGCCGGTATTTCAGAAACTCGTAATGTCTTGGAAGCTTGGCAACCCCTTTAAATGAAAGTGCTTTTCTACAGTCTCTGCTTAGGGCTACTTGAAGAGGAAACAAATCAAAGAGACAAAATTGAGAACTCCTTTATTTTGTCAAGTTTCAAAGAGCTACTACAAACCATGTTGCATTTAGAGTTCGATATTCATCTATCTATATAGTAGAGAACAGAGGGAGACCTAAAAATATAAACTGCTACTGTAAACTAACGCTTCAAACTAGAAGAACAAAATTTGGTGAGTCAAGTGGGATTTGTGTACCGATCATTACCACCAAGTACCATCAAGATTGGGTAAAAAAATATTTGAGGGTATTTCGGAAACTCATTATTTCTTAGAAGCTTGGCAACAACTTTCAATGGAAGTCCTTTTTTACAGTTTGTGCCTAGGGCTACTTGAAGAGGAAACAAACCATAGAGACAAAACTGAGAACTCCTTTATTTTGTCACGTTTCAAAGAGCTACTACAAACCATGTTGGATTTAGAGTTCCAAATTCATCTATCTATATAGGAGAGAACAGAGGGAAACCTAAAAATATAAACTGCTACTGTAAACTAACGCTTCAACATAGAAGAACATAATTTGGTGATTCAAGTGGGATTTGTGTACCAATCATTACCACCAAGTATCATCAAGATTGGGTGAAAAAATATTTACTGGTATTTCGGAAACTCGTTATTTCTTAGAAGCTTGGCAACACCTTTCAATGGAAGTCCTTTTTTACAGTTTGTGCCTAGGGCTACTTGAAGAGGAAACAAACCATAGACACAAAACTGAGAACTCCTTTATTTTGTGAAGTTTCAAAGAGCTACTACAAACCATGTTGAATTTAGAGTTCCAAATTAATCTATCTATATAGGAGAGAACAGAGGGACACGTAAAAATATAAACTGCTACTGTAAACGAACGCTTCAACCTAGAAGAACCAAATTTGGTGAGTCAAGTGGGATTTGTGTACTGATCATTACCACCAAGTATCATCAAGTTGGGTCAAAAAATATTTGCTGGTATTTTGGAAACTCGTTATTTCTTAGAGGCTTGGGATACCCTCTCAATGAAAGTTCTTTTCCACAGTCTGTGCCTCGGGCTACTTGAAGAGGAAATAAACCATACAGACAAAACTGAGAAATCCTTTATTTTGTCAAGTTTCAAAGAGTTACTACAAACCAAGTTGGATTTAGAGTTCCAAATTCATCTATTTATATAGAAGAAAACAGAGTGAAACCTAAATATAAAAACTCCTACTTAGACGAACTTTTCAAACTAGAAGAACAAAATTTGGTGAGTCAAGTGGGATTTGTGTACTGATCATTACCACCAAGTATCATCAAGATTGGGTGAAAAAATACCCTCTCAATGAAAGTTCTTTTCCACAGTCTCTGCTTAGGGCTACTTGAAGAGGAAACAAATCATAGAGACAAAACTGAGAACTCCTTTATGTTGTCAAGTTTCAAAGAGCAACTACAAACATAGTTGGATTTAGAGTTCCAAATTCATCTATCTATATAGAATAGAACAGAGGGACACCTAAAAATATAAACTGCTACTGTAAACGAACGCTTCAACCTAAAAGAACAAAATATGGAGAGTCAAGTGGGATATGTGTACTGATCATTACCCCCAAGTATCATCAAGATTGGGAGAAAAAATATTTGCTGGTATTTCGGAAACTCATTATTTCTTAGAAGCTTGGCAACCCCTCTCAATGAAAGTGCTTTTCCACAGTCTGTGCCTAGGGCTACTTGAAGAGGAAACGAACCATACGGACAAAAGTGAGAACTCCATAATTTTGTCAAGTTTCAAAGAGCTACTACAAACCATGTTGTATTTAGAGTTCCAAATTCATCTATCTATATAGGAGAGAACAAAGTGAAACCTAGAAATAAAAACTGCAACTGTAAACGAACGCTTCAAAATAGAAGAACAAAATTTGGTGAGCCAAGTGGGATTTCTGTTCTTGTCATTACCACCATGTATCATCAAGATTGGGGGAAAAAGAATTTGCTGGTATTTCGGAAACTCATAATTTCTTGGAAGCTTGGCAACTCCTTTCAATGAAAGTGCTTTTCCACAGTTCTGCTGAGGGCAACTTGATGAGGAGACAAATCATAGAGAAAAAACTCAGAACTACTTTTTTTTGTCAAGTTTCAAAGCGCTACTACAAACCATGCTGGATTTAGAGTTCCAAATTCAGCTCTCAATATAGGAGAGAACAGAGGGAAACCTACAAATATAAACTGCTACTGTAAACGAACACTTCAACCTAGAAGAACACAATTTGGTGAGCCAAGTGAGATTTGTGTACTGATCATTACCACCACGTATCATCAAGATTGGGTGAAAGAATATTTGCTGGTATTTCGAAAACTCATTATTTCTTAGAAGCTTGGCAACCCCTCTCAATGAAAGTGCTTTTCAACAGTCTGTGCCTAGGGCTACTTGAAGAAGAAACAAACCGTAGAGACAAAACTGAGAACTCTTTTATTTTGTCACGTTTCAAAGAGCTACTACAAACCATGTTGGATTTAGAGTTCCAAATTCATCTATCTATATAAGAGAGAACAGAGTGAAACGTAAATATAAAAACTGCTACTGTAGATGAACTTTCAACCTAGAAGAACAAAAATTTGGTGAGCCAAGCGGGATTTGTATACTGATCATTACCACCAAGTATCATCAAGATTGGGTGAAAAAATATTTGCTGGTATTTCGGAAACTCGTTATTTCTTAGAAGCTTGGGATACCCTCTCAATGGACGTGCTTTTCCACAGTCTGTGCCTAGGGCTACTTGAAGGGGAATCAAACCATAGAGACAAAACTGAGAACTCCTTTATTTTGTCAAGTTTCCAAGAGGTACTACAAACCATTTTGGATTTAGAGTTCCAAATTCATCTATCTATATAGAATAGAACAGAGTGAAACTTAAATATAAAAACTGCTACTGTGAGACGAATGCTTCAACCTGGAAGATCAAAATTGGGTGAGCCAAGTGGGATTTGTGTACTTGTCATTACCGCAAAGTATCATCAAGATTGGGTGAAAAAATATTTGCTGGTATTTCGGAAACTCGTAATTTCTTGGAAGCTTGGCAAACCCTTTCAATGAAAGTGCTTTTCCACACTCTCTGCTTAGGGCAACTTGAAGAGGAAATAAATCCTAGAAACAAAACTGAGAACTGTTTTATTTTTCATGTTTCAAAGAGCTCCTACAAACCATGTTGTATTTAGAGTTCCAAATTCATCTATCTATATAAAAGAAAACAGAGAGACACCTAAAAATACAAACTGCTACTGTAAACGAACGCTTCAACCTAGAAGAACAAAATTTGGTGAGTCAAGTGAGATTTGTGTACTGATCATTACAACCAAGTATCATCCAAGATTGGGTGGAAAAATATTTGCTGGTAATTTGGAAACTCGTTATTTCTTGGAAGCTTGGCAAGCCCTTTCAACGAAAGTGCTTTTCGACAGTCTCTGCTTAGGGCTACTTGAAGAGGAAACAAACCATAGAGACAAAACTGAGAACTACATTTTTTTTGTCAAGTTTCAAAGAGCGACTACAATCCATGTTGGATTTACAGTTCCAAATTGATCTATCTATAAAGTAGAGAACAGAGGGAAACCTAAATATAAAAACGACTACTGTAGACGAACGCTTCAACCTAGAAGAACAAAATTTGGTGAACCAAGTGGGATTTGTGTACTGATCATTACCACCAAGTAACATCAAGATTGGGTGAAAAAATATTTGCTGGTATTTCGGAAGCTCGTTATTTCTTAGAAGCTTGGAAACCCCTCTCAATGAAAGTGCTTTTCCACAGTCTGTGCATAGGGCTACATGAAGAGGAAACAAACCATAGAGAGAAAAGTGAGAACTCCTTTATTTTGTCAAGTTTCAAAGAGCTACTACAAACCATGTTGGATTAAGTGTTCCAAATTCATCTATCTATATAGGAGAGAACAGAGGGAAACCTAAAAATAAAAACTGCTACCGTAAACGAACGCTTCAACCTAGAAGAACAAAATTTGGTATGCCAAGTGGGATTTGTGTACCCATCATTACCACCACGTATCATCCAGATTGGGTGAAAAAATATTTGCTGGTAATTCGGAAAATCGTAATTTCTTGGAAGCTTGGCAACGCCTTTCAATGAAATTGCTTTTCCAAAGTCTCTGCTTAGGGCTACTTGAAGAGGAAACAAATCATAGAGACAAAACTGAGAATTCCTTTATTTTGTCAAGTTTCAAAGAGCTACTACAAACCATGTTGGATTTAGAGTTCCAAATTCATCTATCTATATAGGAGAGAACAGAGTGCAACCTAAAAATATAAACTGCTACTGTAAAAGAACGCTTCAACTTACAATAACAAAATTTGGTGAGTCAAGTGGGATTTGTGTACCGATCATTACCACCAAGTATCATCAAGATTGGGTGAAAAAATAATTGCTGGTATTTCGCAAACTCGTTATTTTTTAGAAACTTGGTAACCCCTATCAATGAAAGTGCTTTTCCACAGTCTGTGCCTAGGGCCACATGAAGAGGAAACAAACATAGAGACAAAACTGAGAACTACTTTATTTTGTCAAGTTTCAAAGAGCTACTACAAACCATGTTGGATTTAGAGTTCCAAATTCATCTATCTATATAGGCGAGAACTGAGGGAAACCTGAAAATAAAAACTGCTACTGTAAACGAACGCTTCAACCTAGAAGACCAAAATTTGGTGAGTCAAGTGGGATTTGTGTACCGATCCTTACCACCAAGTATCATCAAGATTGGGTGAAAAAATATGTGCTGGTATTTCGGAAACTCGTAATTTCTTGGAAGCTTGGCAACCTCTTTCAATGAAAGTGCTTTTCCACAGTCTCTGATTAGGGCTACTTGAAGAGGAAACAAACCATAGAGAGAAAACTGAGAACTACTTTATTTTGTCAAGTTTCAAAGAACTACTTCAAACCATGTTGGATTTAGAGTTCCAAATTCATCTATCTATATAGGAGAAAACAGAGTGAAACCTAAATATAAAAACTGCTACTGTAGACGAACGCTTAAACCTAGAAGAACAAAATTGGTGAGCCAAGTGGGATTTGTGTACTTGTCATTACCACCAAGTATCATAAAGATTGGGTGAAAAAATACTTGCTGGTATGGCAGAAACTCGTTATTTTTTGGAAGCTTGTCAACCCCTCTCAATGAATGTGCTTTTCCACAGTCTGAACCTTGGACTACTTGAATAGGAAACAAACCATAGAGACAAAAGTGAGAACTCCTTTATTTTGTCAAGATTCAAAGAACTACTACAAACCATGTTGGATTTAGAGTTCCAAATTCATCTATCTATCTAGGAGAGAAAAGAGGGAAACCTAAAAATAAAAACTGCTACTCTAAATGAACGCTTCAACCTAGAAGAACAAAATTTGGTGAGCCAAGTGGGATTTTTGTACTTGTCATTAACACCAAGTATCATCAAGATTGGGTAAAAAATATTTGCTGGTATTTCGGAAATACGTTATTTTTTAGAAGCTTGGCAACCCCTTTCAAACAAAGTGCTTTTCCACAGTCTCTGCTTAGGGTTACTTGAAGAGGAAACAAATTATAGAGACAAACCTGAGAACTCCTTTATTTTGTCAACTTTCAAATACCTACTACAAACCATGTTGGATTTAGAGTTCCAAATTCATCTATCTACATACGAGAGAACAGAGTGAAACCTAAACGTAAAAACTGCTACTGTAGACGAACGCTTCAACCTAGAAAACAAAATTTGGTGAGCCAAGTGGGATTTGTGTACCGATCATTACCACCACGTATCAGCAAGATTGTGTGAAAAAATATTTGCTGTAATTTCGGAAACTCGTAATTTCTTGGAACCTTGGCAAACCCTTTCAATGAAAGTGCCTTTCCACAGTCTCTGCTTAGGGCTACTTAAAGAGGAAACAAATCATAGAGACAAAAATGAGAATTCCTTTATTTTGTCAAGTTTCAAAGAGCTACTACAAACCACGTTGGATTTAGAGTTCCAAATTCATCTATCTATATAGGAGAGAACAGAGGGAAACCTAGAAATATAAACTGCTACTGTAAACGAACGCTTCAACCTAGAAGACCAAAATTTGGTGAGTCAAGTGGGATTTGTGTCCTTGTCATTATCACCAAGTATCATCAAGATTGGGCGAAAAAATATTTGCTGGTATTTCAGAAAATCATAATTTCTTGGAAGCTTGCCAACCCCTTTCAATGAAAGTGCTTTTCCACAGTTTCTGCTTAGGGCTACATGAAGAGGAAACAAACCATAGAGAGAAAACTGAGAACTACTTTATTTTGTCAAGTTTCAAAGAACTACTTCAAACCATGTTGGATTTAGAGTTCCAAATTCATCTATCTATATAGGAGAGAACAGAGTGAAACCTATAAATAAAAACTTCAACTGAAAACGAACGCTTCAACCTAGAAGAACAAAATGTGGTGAGCCATTGGGATTTGTGTACTTGTCATTAGCACCACGTTTCATCAATATTGGGTGAAAAAATATTTGCTGGTAGTTCGGAAACTCGTAATTTCTTGGAAGCTTGGCAAACCCTTTTAATGAAAGTGCTTTTCCACAGTCTCTGCTTAGGGCTACTTCAAGAAAAAACAATCCATAGATACAAAACTGAGAACTACTTTTTTTTGTCAAGTTTCAAAGAGCTACTACAAACCATGTTGGATTTAGAGTTCCAAATTCATCGATCTATATAGGAGAGAACAGTGTGAAACCTAAAAATATAAACTGCTAGTGTAAACGAACGCTTCAACCTAGAAGAACAAAATTTGGTGAGTCAAGTGGGACTTGTGTACTTGTCATTACCACCACGTATCATCCAGATTGGGTGAAAAAATATTTGCTGGTATTTCGGAAACTCGAAATTTCTTGGAAGCTTGGCAACCGCATTCAATGAAAGTGCTTTTCCACAGTCTCTGCTTAGGGCACCTTGAAGAGGAAACACACCATAGAGACAAAACTGAGAACTCCTTTATTTTGTCAAGTTTTAAAGAGCTACTACAAACCATGTTGGATTTAGAGTTCCAAATTCACATATCTATATAATAGAAAACAGAGTGAAACCTACATATAAAAACTGCTACTGTTGACGAACGCTTCAACCATGAAGAACAAAATTTGGTGAGCCAAGTGGGATTGGTGTACTCACCATTACCACCAAGTATCATCACGATTGGTTGAAAAAATATTTGCTGGCATTTCGGAAACTCTTTATTTCTTAGAAGCTTGGCAACGCCTCTCAATGAAAGTGCTTTTCCAAAGTTTGTGCCTAGGGCTACTTGAAGAGGAAACAAACCATAGAGGCAAAACTGAGAACTACTCTTCATTACCACAAAGTATCATCAAGATTGGGTGAAAAAATATTTGCTGGTGTTTCGGAACTCGTAATTTCTTGGAAGCTTGGCAACCATTTTCAATGAAAGTGCTTTACCAGAGTCTCTGCTTAGGGCTACTTGAAGAGGAAACAAACTATAGAGACAAAACTGAAACTACATTTTTTGGTCAAGTTTCAAAGAGCTACTTGAAGACTATACAAACCATAGAGACAAAACTGAGAACTCCTTTATTTTGTCAACTTTCAAAGAGCTATTACGAACCATGTTGGATTTAGAGTTCCAAATTCATCTATCTATATAGGAAAGAACAGAGTGAAACCTAAATATAAAAACTGCTACTGTAGAAGAACGCTTCAACCGAGAAGAACAAAATTTGGTAAGCCAAGTGGGATTTGTGTACTGATCATTACCACCAAGTATCATCAAGATTGGGTGAAAAAATATTTGCTGGTATTTCGGGAACTCGTTATTTCTTAGAAGCTTGGCAATCCCTCTCAATGAATGTGTTTTTCCACAGGCAGTGCCTAGGGCTACTTGGATAGGAAACAAACCATATAGACAAAACTTAGAACTCCTTTATTTTGTCAAGTTTCAAAGAGCTACTACATACCATGTTGGATTTAGAGTTCCAAATTCATCTATCTATATAGGAGAGAACAGAGGGAGACCTAAAAATATAAACTGCTACTATAAACGAAAGCTTCAAACTAGAAAAACAAAAATTGGTGAGCCAAGTGGGATTTGTGTACTTGTCATTCCACCACGTATCATCAAGATTGGGTGAAAAAATATTTGCTGGTATTTCGGAAACTCGTAATTTCTTGGAAGCTTGGCAACCCCTTTCAATGAAAGTGCTTTTCCACAGTCTCTTCTTAAGACTACTTGAAGAGGAAACAAACCATAGAGACAAAACTGAGAACTCCTTTTTTTTGTCAAGTTTCTAAGAGCTACTACATACCATGTTGCATTTAGAGTTCCAAATTCATCTATCTACATAGGAAACAACAGAGTGAAACCTAAGTATTAAAACTGCTACTGTAGACGAACTTTTCAACATAGAAGAACAAAATTTGGTAAGCCAAGTGGGATTTGTGTAGTGATCATTACCACCAAGTATCATCAAGATTGGGTGAAAAAATATTTGCTGGTATTTCGGAAACTCGTTATTTTTTAAAAGCTTGGCAACCCCTCTCAATGAAAGTGCTTTTCCACAATCTATACCTAGGGCTACTTGAAGAGGGAACAAACCATAGAGACAAAACTGAGAACTCCTTAATTTTGTCAAGTTTCAAAGAGCTACTGCAAACCTTGTTGGATTTAGAGTTCCAAATTCATCTGTCTACGTAGGAGAGAACAGAGTGAAACCTAAAAATATAAACTGCTACTGTAAATGAAAGCTTCAAACTAGAAGAACAAAATTTTGTGAGCCAAGTGGGATTTGTGTACAGATCATTACCACCAAGTGTCATCGAGATTCTGTAAAAAAATATTTGCTGATATTTCGGAAACTCGTTTTTTCATGGAAGCTTGGCAACCCCTTTCAATGAAAGTGCTTTTCCACAGTCTGTGCCTAGGGCTACTTGCAGAGAAAACAAACCATAGAGACAAAACTGAACTACTTTATTTTGTCAAGTTTCTAAGAGCTACTACTACCATGTTGGAGTTAGAGTTCCAAATTCATCTATGTATATAGGAGAGAACAGAGGGAAACCTAATATATAAACTGCTACTGTACACGAAAGCTTCAAACTAGAAGAACAAAATTTTGTGAGCCAAGTGGGATTTGTGTACCGATCATTACCACCAAGTATCATCGAGATTGGGTGAAAAAATATTTGCTGATATTTCGGAAACTCGTTATTTCTTGGAAGATTGGCAACCCCTTTCAATGAAAGTGCTTTTCCACAGTCTGTGCCTAGGTCTACTTGAAGAGAAAACAAACCATAGAGACAAAACTGAACTACTTTATTTTGTCAAGTATCTAAGAGCTACTACAAACCATGTTGGAGTTAGAGTTCCAAATTCATCTATCTATATAAGAGAGAACAGAGTGAAACCTACATATAAAAACTGCTACTGTAGACGAACGCTTCAACCTAGAAGAACAAAATTTGATGAGCCAAGTGGGATTTGTGTACTGATATTTACCACCAAGTATCATCAAGATTGGGTGAAAAAATATTTGCTGGTATTTCGGAAACTCGTTATTTTTTAGAAGCTTGGCAACCCCTCTCAATGAAAGTGCTTTTCCACAGTCTGTGCCTAGGGCTACTTGAAGAGAAAACAAACCATAGCGACAAAACTGAGAACTCCTTTATTTTGTCAAGTTTCAAAGAGCTACTACAAACCATGTTGGATTTAGAGTTCCAAATTCATCTATCTATATAGGAGAGAACAGGGTGAAACCTAAACATAAAAACTGCTACTGTAGACGAACGCTTCAACCTAGAAGAACAAAATTTGGTGAGGCTAGTGGGATTTGTGTACTGATCATTACCACCACGTATCATCAAGATTGGGTGAAAAATATTTGCTGGTATTTCGGAAATCTTTATTTCTGACAAGCTTGGCAACCCCTCTCAATGAAAGTGCTTTTCCACAGTCTTTGCCTAGGGCTACTTGAAGAGGAAACAAACCATAGAGACAAAACAGAGAAATACATTATTTTGTCAAGTTTCAAAGAGCTACTACAAACCATGTTGGATTTCGAGTTCCAAATTCATCTATCTATATAAGAGAGAACAGAGTGAAACCTACATATAAAAACTGCTACTGTAGACGATCACTTAAAACTAGAAGAAAAAAATTTGGTGAGCCAAGTGGGATTTTTGTACTCGTCTTTACCACAACGTATCATCAAGTTTGGGTGAAAAATATTTGCTGGTATTTCGTAAATCCTTATTTCTTACAAGCTTGGCAACCCCTCTCAATGAAAGTGCTTTTCCACAGTCTGTGCCTAGGGCTACTTAATGAGGAAACAAACCATAGAGAAAAAACCGAGAACTCCTTTATTTTTTCAAGTTTCAAAGAGCTACTACAAACCATTTTTGGATTTAGTGTTCCAAATTCATCTTTCTATATAGGAGAGTACAGAGTGAAACCTAAAAAGAAAAACTGCTACTGTAAACGAACGCTTCAACCTAGAAGATAAAAATTTGGTGAGCCAAGTGGGATTTGTGTACTCATAATTAACACCAAGTATCATCGAGATTGGGTGAAAAAATATTTCATGGTATTTCCGAAACTCGTTATTGCTTAGAAGCTTGGCAATCCCTCTCAATGAAAGTGCTTTTCCACAGTCTGTGATTAGGGCTACTTGAAGAGGAAACAAACCCTAAAGAAAAAACCGAGAACTCCTATATTTTTTCAAGTTTCAAAGAGCTACTACAAACCATTTTGGATTTAGTGTTCCAAATTCATCTATCTATATAGGAGAGAACAGAGTGAAACCTAAAAAGAAAAACTGCTACTGTAAACGAACGCTTCAACCTAGAAGAACAAAATGTGGTGAGCCAAGTGGGAATTGTGTACTTGTCATTACCACCACGTATCATCAAGATTGGGAGAAAAAATATTTGCTGGTGTTTCGGAAACTTTTAATTTCTTGGAAGCTTGGCAACTCCTTTCAATGAAAGTTCTTTTCCACAGTCTCTGCTTAGGACTACTTTAAGAGGAAAAAAACCATAGGGATAAAACTGAGAACTCCTTTATTTTGTCAAGTTTCAAAAAGCTACTACAAACCATGTTGGATTAAGAGTTCCAAATTCATCTATCTATATAGGAGAGAACAGAGTGAAACCTAAAAAGAAAAACTGCTACTGTAAACGAACGCTTCAACCTAGATGATAAAAATTTGGTGAGCCAAGTGGGATTTGTGTACTCATAATTACCACCAAGTATCATCGAGATTGGGTGAAAAAATATTTCGTTGTATTTCGGAAACTCGTTATTTCTTGGAAGATGGCAACCCCTTTCAATGAAAGTGCTTTTCCACAGTCTGTGCCTAGGGCTACTTGAAGATGAAACAAACCATAGAGACAAAACGGAGCACTCTTTATTTTGTCAAGTTTCAAATAGCTACTACAAACCATGTTGGATTTAGCATTCCAAATTCATCTATCTATATAGGAGATAACAAAGTGAAACCTAAAAATAAAAACTGCTACTGTAAACGAACGCTTCAACCTAGAAGAACAAAATTTGGTAAGCCAAGTTTGAATTCTGTACTTGTCATTACGACCACGTATCATCAAGATTGGGTGAAAAAATATTTGCTGGTATTTCGGAAACTCGTAATTTCTTGAAAGCTTGGCAACTCCTTTCAATGAAAGTGCTTTTCCACAGTCTCTGCTTAGGGCTACGTGAGGAGGAAACAAACCAAAGAGACAAAACTGAGAACTCCTTTATTTTGTCAAGTTTCAAGGAGATAATACAAACCATGTTGGATTTAGAGTTCCAAATTCATCTATCTATATAGGAGAGAACAGAGGGAAACCTAAATATAAAAACTGCTACTGTAGACGAACGCTTCAACCTAGAAGAACACAATTGATTGAGCCAAGTGGGATTTGTGTACTGATCATTATCACCAAGTATCATCAAGATTGGGTGAAAAAATATTTGCTGGTATTTCGGAAAATCGTTATTTCTTAGATGCTTGGCAACCCCTCCCAATGAGTGCTTTCCCACAGTCTGTGAACACGGCTACTTGAAGAGGAAACAAACCAGAGAGACAAAACTGAGAACTCCTTTATTTTGTCAAGTTTCAAAGAGATAATACAAACCATGTTGGATTTAGAGTTCAAAATTCATCTATCTATATAGGAGAGAACAGAGGGAATCCTAAAAATATAAACTGCTACTGTAAACGAATGCTTCAATCTAGAATTGTCAAAATTTGTTGAGTCAAGTGGGATTTGTGTACCAATCATTACCACCAAGTATCATCAAGATTGGGAGAAAAAATATTTGCTGGTATTTCGAAAACTCGTTATTTCTTGGAAGCTTGCAACCCCCTTCAATGAAAGTGCTTTTCCACAGTCTGTGCCTAGAGCTACTTGAAGAGGAAACAAACCATAAAAACAATACTGAGAACTATTTTATTTTGCCAAGTTTCAAAGAGCTACTACAAACCATGTTGGATTTAGAGGTCCAAATTCATCTATATATGTAGAAGAAAACAGAGTGAAACCTAAATATAAAAACTGCTACTGTAGACGAACGCTTCAACCTAGAAGAACAAAATTGGTGAGACAAGTGGGATTTCTGTACCGATCATTACCACCAATTATCATCAAGATTGGGTGAAAAAATATTTGCTGGTATTTCCTAAACTCGTTATTTCTTAGAAGCTTGGCAACCCCTCTCAATGAAAGTGCTTTTCCACAGTCTGGGCCTAGGCCTACTTGAAGAGGAAACAAACCATAGAGACAAAAATGAGAACTACTTTATTTTGTCAAGTTTCAAAGAGCTACTGCAAACCATGTTGGATTTGGAGTTCCTAATTCATCTATCAATATAAGAGAGAACAGAGTGAAACCTAAAAATATAAACTTCTATTGTAAATGAATGCTTCAACCTAGAAGTGTAAAAATTTGGTGAGTCAAGTGGGACTGGTGTACTGATCATTTCCAACAAGTAGCACCAAGATTGGGTGAAGAAATATTTGCTGGTATTGCGGAAACTCGTTATTTCTTGGAAGCTTGGCAACCCCCTTCAATGAAAGTGCTTTTCCACAGTCTCTGCCTAGGGCTACTTGAAGAGGAAACAAACCATAGAGAAAAAACTGAGAACTCCTTTATTTTGTCAAGTTTCAAAGAGCTACTACAAACCATGTTAGGTTTTGAGTTCCAAATTCATCTATCTATATAAGAGAGGTCAGAGTGAAACCTAAATTTAAAAACTGCTAGTGTAGACGAACGCTTAAACATAGAAGAACAAAATTTGGTGAGCCAAGTGGGATTTGTTGACTGATCATTACCACCAAGTATCATCAAGATTGGGTGAAAAAATATTTGCTGGTATTTTGGAAACCCGTTATTTCTTAGAAGCTTGGTAACCCCTCTCAATGAAAGTGCTTGTCACAGTCTGTTCCTAGGGCTACTTGAAGAGGAAACAAACCATAGAGACAAAACTGAGAACTCCTTTATTTTGTCAAGTTTCAAAGAGCTACTACACACCATGTTGGATTTAGAGTTCCAAATTCATCTATCTATATAGGAGAGAACAGAGTGAAACCTAAATATAAAAATTGCTACTGTAGACGAACGCTTCAACCTAGAAGAACAAAATTTGGTGAGCCAAGTGGGATTTGTGTACTGATCATTACCACCAAGTATCATCAAGATTGGGTGAAAAAGTATTTGCTGGTATTTCGGAAACTCGTAATTTCTTGGAAGCTTTACAACTCCTTTAAATGAAAGTGCTTTTGTACAGTCTCTTCTTACGGCTACTTGAAGAGGAAACAAATTATTGAGACAAAACTGAAAACTACTTTTTTTGTAAAGTTTCAAAGAGCTAGTACAAACCATGTTGGATTTAGAGTTCCAAATTCAGCTATCTATATAGGAGAGAACAGAGGGAAACCTAAAAATATAAACTGCTACTGTAAACGAACGCTTCAAACTAGAAAAACAAAATTTGGTGAGTCAAGTGGGATTTCTGTACCGATCATTACCACCAAGTATCATCAAGATTAGGTGAAACAATATTTGCTGGTATTTCGGAAACTCCTTATTTCTTCGAAGTTTGGCAACCCCTTTCAATGAAAGTTCTTTTCCACAGTCTCAGCTTAGGGCTACTTGAAGAGGAAACAAACCATAGAGACAAAACAGAGATCTCCTTTATTTTGTCATGTTTCAAAGAGCTACTACAAATTATGTTGTATTTAGAGTTCCAAATTCATTTATCTATATAAGAGAGAACAGAGTGAAACCTAAATATAAAAACTGCTACTGTAGACGAACGCTTAAACCTAGAAGAACAAAATTGGGTGAGCCAAGTGGGATTTGTGGACTGATCATTACCACCAAGTATCACCAAGAATGGGTGAAAAAATATTTGCTGGTATTTCGGAAACTCGTTATTTCTTAGAAGCTTGGCAACCCCTCTCAATGAAATTGCTTTTCCAAGTCTCTGCCTAGGGCAACTTGAAGATGAAACAAACCATAGATACAAAACTGAGAACTCCTTCATTTTCTCAAGTTTCGAAGAGCTACTACAAACCATGTTGGATTTAGAGTTCCAAATTCATCTATCTATATAGGAGAGAACAGAGTGAAACCTAACAATATAAACTGCTACTGTAAACGAACGCTTCAACCTAGAAGAACATAATTGGGTGAGCCAAGTGGGATTTGTGTACCGATCATTACCCCCAAGTATCATCAAGATTGGGTGAAAAAATATTTGCTGGTATTTTAAAAACTCGTTATTTCTTAGAAGCTTGGCAACCCCTCTCAATTAAAGTGCTTTTCCACAGTCTGTGCCTAGGGCTACTTTAAGATGATACAAACCATAGAGACAAAACTGAGAACTAATTTATTTTGTCAAGTTTCAAAGAGCTCCTACAAACCATGTTGGGTTTAGAGTTGCAAATTTTTCGATCTATATAAGTGAGAACAGAATGAAACCTAAAAATAAAAACTGCTACTGTAAACGAACGCTTCAACCTAGAAGAACAAAATTTGGTGAGCCAAGTGGGATTTGTGTACTTGTCATTACCACCAAGAATCATCAAGATTGGGTGAAAAAATATTTGCTGGTATTTCGGAAACTCGTTATTTCTTGGAAGCTTGGCATCCCCTTTCAATGAAAGTGCTTTTCCACAGGCTCTTCTTAGGGCTACTTGAAGAGGAAACAAATCATAGAGACAAATCTGAGAACTCCATTATTTTTTCAAGTTTCAAAGAGCTACTACAAACCATGTTGGATTTAGAGTTCCAAATTAATCTATCTATATAGGAGAGAACAGAGAGAAACCTAAATATAAAAACTGCTACTGTAGACGAACGCTTCAACCTAGAAGAACAAAAATTGGTGTGCCATGTGTGATTTGTGTACTGATCACTACCACCAAGTACCACCAAGATTCGGTGAAAAAATATTTGCTGGTTTTTTGGAAACTCGTTATTTCTTAGAAGCTTGGCAACCTCTCTCAATGAAAATGCTTTTCCACAATGTGTGCTTAGGGCTACTTGAAGAGGAAACAAACCATAGAGACAAAACTGAGAACGCCTTTATTTGGTCAAGTTTCAAAGAGCTACTTCAAACCATGTTTGATTTAGAGTTCCAAATTCATCTCTCTATATAGGAGAGAACAAAGTGAAACCTAAAAATAAAAACTGCTACTGAAAAAGAACACTTCAACCTAGAAGAATAAAATGTGGTGAGCCATTGGGATTTGTGTACTTGTCATTACCACCACGTATCATCAAGATAGGGTGAAAAAATATTTGCTGGTATTTCGGAAACTCGTAATTTCTTGGAAGCTTGGCAACTCCTTTCAATGAAAGTGCTTTTCCACAGTCTCTGCTTAGGGCAACTTGAAGAGGAAACAAATCATAGAGACAAAACTGAGAACTATTTTTTTTGTAAAGTTTCAAAGACCTAGTACAAACCATGTTGGATTTAGAGTTCCCAATTCAGCTATCTATATAGGAGAGAACAGAGGGAAACCTAAAAATATAGACTGCTACTGTAAACGAACGCTTCAAACTAGAAGAACAAAACTTGGTGAGTCAAGTGGGATTTCTGTACCGATCATTACCACCAAGTATCATCAAGTTTGGGTGAAAAAATATTTGCTGGTATTTCGGAAACTCGATATTTCTTGGAAGCTTGGCATCCCCTTTCAATGAAAGTGCTTTTCCACAGGCTCTTCTTAGGGCTACTTGAAGAGGAAACAAATCATAGAGACAAATCTGAGAACTCCATTATTTTTTCAAGTTTCAAAGAGCTACTACAAACCATGTTGGATTTAGAGTTCCAAATTAATCTATCTATATAGGAGAGAACAGAGAGAAACCTAAATATAAAAACTGCTACTGTAGACGAACGCTTCAACCTAGAAGAACAAAAATTGGTGGGCCATGTGTGATTTGTGTACTGATCACTACCACCAAGTACCACCAAGATTCGGTGAAAAAATATTTGCTGGTTTTTTGGAAACTCGTTATTTCTTAGAAGCTTGGCAACCTCTCTCAATGAAAATGCTTTTCCACAATGTGTGCTTAGGGCTACTTGAAGAGGAAACAAACCATAGAGACAAAACTGAGAACGCCTTTATTTGGTCAAGTTTCAAAGAGCTACTTCAAACCATGTTTGATTTAGAGTTCCAAATTCATCTCTCTATATAGGAGAGAACAAAGTGAAACCTAAAAATAAAAACTGCTACTGAAAAAGAACACTTCAACCTAGAAGAATAAAATGTGGTGAGCCATTGGGATTTGTGTACTTGTCATTACCACCACGTATCATCAAGATAGGGTGAAAAAATATTTGCTGGTATTTCGGAAACTCGTAATTTCTTGGAAGCTTGGCAACTCCTTTCAATGAAAGTGCTTTTCCACAGTCTCTGCTTAGGGCAACTTGAAGAGGAAACAAATCATAGAGACAAAACTGAGAACTATTTTTTTTGTAAAGTTTCAAAGACCTAGTACAAACCATGTTGGATTTAGAGTTCCCAATTCAGCTATCTATATAGGAGAGAACAGAGGGAAACCTAAAAATATAGACTGCTACTGTAAACGAACGCTTCAAACTAGAAGAACAAAACTTGGTGAGTCAAGTGGGATTTCTGTACCGATCATTACCACCAAGTATCATCAAGTTTGGGTGAAAAAATATTTGCTGGTATTTCGGAAACTCGTTATTTCTTCGAAGCTTGCCAAACCCTTTCAATGAAAGTGCTTTTCCACATGCTCTGCTTAGAGCTACTTGAAGAGGAAACAAATCATAGAAACAAAACTGAGAACACCTTTATTTTGCCAAGTTTCAAAGAGCTACTACAAACCATGTTGGATTTAGAGTTCCAAATTCATGTATCTATATAGAAGAGAACAGAGTAAAACCTAAACATAAGAACTGCTACTGTACACGAACGCTTCAACCGATAAGAACAAAATTTGTTGAGCCAAGTGGGATTTGTGTACTTGTCATTACCACCACGTATCATCAAGATTGGGTAAAAAAGTATTTGCTGGTATTTCGGAAACTCGTAATTTCTTGGAAGCTTGGCAACTCCTTTCAATGAAAGTGCTTTTCCACAGTCTCTGCTTAGGGCTACTTGAAGAGTAAATAAACCATAAAGAAAATACTGAGAACCACTTTATTTTGTCAAGTTTCAAAGAGCTACTACAAACCATGTTGGATTTA
The DNA here is from genome assembly GCF_048772815.1 of Callospermophilus lateralis. NCBI lineage: Eukaryota > Metazoa > Chordata > Mammalia > Rodentia > Sciuridae > Callospermophilus > Callospermophilus lateralis. The sequence goes on from NW_027513622.1 coordinate 22,974, forward strand.
GAGTTCCAAATTCATCTATCTATATGGAAGAGAACAGAGTGAAACCTAAATATATAAACTGCTACTGTAGACGAACGCTTCAACCTAGAAGAACAAAACTTGTGAGCCTAGTGGGATTGGTGTACTGATCATTACCAACAAGTATCATCAAGACTGGGTGAAAAAATATTTGCTGGTATTTTGGAAACTCGTTATTTTTAGAAGCTCGGCAACCCCTCTCAATGAAAGTGCATTTCCACAGTCTGTGCCTCAGGCTACTTGAATAGGAAACAAACCATAGAGACAAAACTGAGAACTCCTTAATTTTGTCAAGTTTCAAAGAGCGACTACAAACCATGTTGGATTTAGAGTTCCAAATTCATCTATCTATATTAGAGAGAACAGAGTAAAACCTAAATATAAAAACTGCTACTGTAGACTGACGCTTAAACCTAGAAGAACAAAATTTGTTGAGCCAAGTGTGATTTGTGGACTTATCATTACCACCCAAGTATCATCAAGATTGGGTGAAAAAATATTTGCTGTTGTTTCGGAAACTCGTTATTTCGTAGATGCTTGGCAACCCCTCCCAATGAAAGTGCTTTTCCACAGTCTCTGCTTAGGCCTAGTTGAAGAGGAAACAAACCATAGAGACAAAACTGAGAACTCCGTTATTTTGTCAAGTTTCGAAGAGCTACTACAAACCATGTTGGATTTAGAGTTCCAAATTCATCTATCTATATAGGATTGAACAGAGTGAAACCTAAAAATAAAAACTGCTAATGTAAATGAAAGCTTCAACCTAGAAGAGTAAAATTGGGTGTGCCAAGTGGGATTTGTGTACCGATCATTACCACCATGTATCATCAAGATTGGGTGAAAAAATATTTGCTTGTATTTCGGAAACTCGTTATTTTTTAGAAGCTTGGCAACCCCTCTCAGTGAAAGTGCTTTTCCACAGTCTGTGCCTAGGGCTACTTGAAGAGAAAATAATCAAAGAGTCAAAACTGAGAACTCCTTTATTTTGTCAAGTTTCAAAGAGCTACTACAAACCATGTTGGATTTAGAGTTCCAAATTCATCTATCTATGTAGAAGAGAACAGAGAAAAACCTAAATATAAAAACTGCTACTGTAGACGAACGCTTCAACGTGGAAGGACAAAATTTGGTGAGCCAAGTGGGATTTGTGCTCTGATCATTACCACCAAGTATCATCATGATTGGGTGAAAAATATTTGCTGGTATTTCGGAAGCTCGTTATTTCCTAGAAGCTTGGCAATGAAAGTGCATTTCCACAGTGTGTGCCTAGGACTACTTGAAGAGGAAACAAACCATAGAGACAAATCTGAGAACTCCTTCACTTTGTCAAGTTTCAAAGAGCTACTACAAACCATGTTGGATTTATATTTCCAAATTCATCTATCTATTTTTAGAGAGAACAGAGGGAAAAAATAATATAAAAACTGCTACTGTACACGAACGCTTCAACCTAGAAGAACAAAATTTGGTGAGCCAAGTGGGATTTGTGTACCGATCATTACCACCAACTATCATCAAGATTGGGTGAAAAAATATTTGCTGGTATTTCGGAAACTCGTTATTCCTTGGAAGATTGGCAACCCCTCTCAATGCAAGTGCTTTTCCACAGTCTGTGCCTAGGGCTATTGAAGAGGAAACAAACCGTAGAGACAAAACTGAGAACTCCTTTATTTTTTCAAGTTTCAAAGACCTACTACAATCCATGTTGGATTTAGAGTTCCAAATTCATCTATCTATACAGGAGAGAACAGAGTGAAACCTAAATATAAAAACTGCTACTGTAGACGAATGCTTCAACCTAGAAGAACAAAATTTGGTGAGCCAAGTGGGATTTGTGTCCTGATCATTACCACCAAGTATCATCAAGATTGGGTGAAAAAATATTTGCTGTTATTTCGGAAACTTGTTATTTCTTAGAAGCCTGGCAACCCCTCTCAATGAAAGTGCTGTTCCACAGTCTGTTTATAGGGCTACTTGAAGAGGAAATAAACCATAGAGAGAAAACTGGGAACTCCTTTATTTTATCAATTTTCAAAGAGATACTACAAACCATGTTGGATTTAGAGTTCCAAATTCATCTATCTATATAGAAGTGGACAGAGTGAAAAGTAAAAATAAAAACTGCTACTTTTAACGTACGCTTCAACCTAGAACAAAATTTGGTGAGCCAAGTGGGATTTGTGTAGTTGTCATTACCACCACGTATCATCAAGATTGGGTGAAAAACTATTTGCTGGTATTTTGGTAACTCGTAATTTCTTGGAAGCTTGGCAACCCCTTTCAATGAAAGTGCTATTCCACAGTCTCTGCCTAGGTTTACTTGAAGAGGAAACAAACCATAGACACAAAATTGCGAACAACGTTTTTTTGTCAAGTTTCAAAGAGCTACTACAAACCATGTTGGATTTAGAGTTCCAAATTCATCTATCTATATAGGAGAGAAGAGAGGGAAACCTAATTATAAAAACTGCTACTGTGGAAGAACGCTTCAACCTAGAAGAACAAAATTCTGTGAGCCAAGTTGGATTTTTGTACTGAAACCTAAAAATATAAACTGATACTGTAAACGAACGCTTCATATTTGAAGAACAAAATTTGGTGAGCCGAGTGGGATTTGTGTACTTGTAATTACCACCACGTATCATCAAGATTGTGTGAAAAAATATTTGCTGGTATTTCGGAAACTCGTAATTTCTGGAAGCTTGGCAACCCCTTTCAATGAAAGTGCTTTTCCACAGTCTCTGCTTAGGCCACTTTAAGAGAAAACAAACCATAGAGACAAAACTGAGACCTCTTTTTTTTGTCAAGTTACTAAGAGCTACTACAAACCATGTTGGATTTAGAGCTCCATATTCATCTATCTATATAGGAGAGAACAGAGGGAAACCTAATTATAAAAACTGCTACTGTAGACGAACGATACAACCTAGAAGAACAAAATTTGGTGAGCCAAGTGGGATTTGTGTACTGATCATTACCACAAAGTATCATCAAGTTTGGGTGAAAAAATATTTGCTGGTATTTCGGAATCTCGTTATTTCTTAGAACTTGGCAACCCCTCTCAATGAAAGTGCTTTTCCACAGTCTGTGCCTAGGGCTACTTGAAGAGGAAAGAAACCATAGAGAGAAAACTGAGAACTCCTTTATTTTGTCACGTTTCAAAGAGCTAGTAGAAACCATGTTGGATTTAGAGTTCCAAATTCATCTATCTATATGGGAAAGAATGGAGGAAAACCTACATATAAAAACTACTACTGTAGACGAACGCTTCAACCTAGAAGAACACAATTTGGTGAGCCAAGTGGGATTTATGTACTGATCATTACCACCAAGTATCATCAAGATTGGGTGAAAAGATATTTGCTGCTATTTCGGAAACACGTTATTTCTTAGAAGCTTGGCAACCCCTCTCAATGAAAATGCTTTTCCACATTCTGTGTCTAGGTCTACTTGAAGGGGTAACAAACCATAGAGACAAATCTGAGATCTCCTTTATTTTTTCAAGTTTCAAAGAGCTACTACAAACCATGTTTGATTTAGAGTTCCAAATTCATCTATCTGTATAGAAGAGAACAAAGTGAAACCTAAATATAAATACTGCTACTGTAGACGAACGCTTCAACCTAGAAGAACAAAATTTGGTGAGCCAAGGGAGATTGGTGTACTAATCATTACCCCCAAGTATCATCAAGATTGGGTGAAAAAGTATTTGCTGGTATTTCGGAAACTCGTTTTTTCTTGGAAGCTTAGCAACTCCTTTCAATGAAAGTGCTTTTCCACAGTCTCTACTTAGGGCTACTTGAAGAGGAAACAAATCATAGAGACAAAACTGAGAACTACTTTTTTTTTTTGTCAAGTTTCAAAGCGCTACTACAAACCATGCTGGATTTAGAGTTCCAAATTAATCTATCTATATAGGAGAGAACAGAGTGAAACCTAACAATATAAACTGCTACTGTAAACGAACCCTTCAACCTAGAAGAACACTATTTTTTAGCCAATTGGTATTTGTGTACTTGTCATTAAAAACAAGTATCATCAAGATTGGGTGAAAACATGTTTGCTGGTATTTCATAAACTCGTAATTTCTTGGAAGCTTGGCAACCCCTTTCAATCAAATTGCTTTTCCACAGTCTCTGCTTAGGGATACTTGAGGAGGAAACAAATCATAGAGACAAAACTTAGAACTCCTTTATTTTGTCAAGTTTCAAAGAGCTACTACAAACCATGTTGGATTTAGAGTTCCAAATTCATCTATCTATATGGAAGAGAACAGAGTGAAACCTAAAAATATAAACTGCTACTGTAAACGAACGCTTCACTCTAGAAGAACACAATTTAGTGAGCCAAGTGGCATTTGTGTACAGATCATTACCACCACGTATCATCAAGATTGGGTATAAAAATATTTGCTGGTATTTCAGAAACTTGTTAATTCTTAACAGCTTGGCAACGTCTCTCATTGAATGTGCTTTTCCCCAGTCTGTGCCTAGGGCTATTTGAAGAGGAAACAATCCATAGAGACAAAACTGAGAACTTTTTTATTTTGTCAAGTTTCCAAGAGCTACTACAAACCATGTTGGATTTAGAGTTCCAAATTCATCTATCTATATAGGAGAGAACAGAGGGACACCTAAAAATATAAACTGCTACTGTAAACGAACGCTTCAACCTAGAAGAACCAAATTTGGTGAGTCAAGTGGGATTTGTGTACTGATCATTACCACCAGTATGATCAATATTGGATGAAAAATATTTGCTGGTATTTCGGAAACTCGTTATCCTTAGAAATTTGGCAACAACTCTCAATGAAAGTGCTTTTGCACAGTCTGTGCCTAGGGCTACTTGAAGAGGAAACAAACCATAGAGATAAAACTGAGAACTCCTTTTTTTGTCAAGTTTCAAAGAGCTACTACAAACCATGTTGGATTTAGAGTTCCAAATTCATCAATCTATATAGGAGAGAACAGAGTGAAACCTAAAATTAAAAACTGCTACTGTAAATGAAGGCTTCAACCTAGAAGAACAAAATTTGGTGAGCCAAGTGGGATTTGTGTACTTGTCATTACCACCAAGTATCATGAAGATTGGGTGAAAAAATATTTGCTGGTATTTCTGAATCTCGTTATTTCTTAGAAGCTTGGCAACCCCTTTCAATGAACGTGCTCTTCCACAGTGTGTGCCTAGTGCTACTTGAAGAAGAAACAATGCATAAAGACAAAACTGAGAACTCCTTTATTTTGTCAAGTTTCAAAGAGCTGCTACAAACCATGTTGGATTTAGAGTTCCAAATTCATCTATCTATATAGGAGAGAACAGAGTGAAACCTAAAAATAAAAACTGCTACTGTAAACGAACGATTCAACTGGAAGAACAAAATTTGGTGATTCAAGTGGGCTTTGTGTACTTCTCATTACCACCAAGTATCATCAAGACTGGGTGAAAAAATATTTGCTCGTATTTCGGAAACCCATAATTTCTTGGAAGCTTTGCAAACCCTTTAAATGAAAGTGCTTTTCCACAGTCTCTGCCTGAGCTACTTGTAAAGGAAACAAATCATAGAGACAAAACTGAGAACTCCTTTATTTTGTCAAGTTTCAAAGAGCTACTATAAACCATGTTGGATTTAGAGTTCCAAATTCATCTATCTATATAGGAGAGAACAGAGTAAAACGTAAAAATAAAAACTGCTACTGTAAACGAACGCTTCAACCTAGAAGAACAAAATTTGGTGACCCAAGTGGGATTTGTGTACTTGTCATTACCACCACGTATCATCAAGTTTGGGTGAAACAGTATTTGCTGGTATTTCGAAACTCGTTATTTCTTAGAAGCTTGGCAACCCCTCTCAATGAAAGTGCTTTTCCACAGTCTGTGCCTAGGGCTAATTGAAGAGAAAACAAATCATAGAGACAAAACTGAGAACTCCTTTTTTTTGTCAAGTTTCAAAGCGCTACTTCACACCATGCTGGATTTAGAGTTCCAAATTCATCTAATTATATAGGAGAGAACAGAGGGAAATCTAAATATAAAAACTGCTACTGTAGACGGAAGCTTCAACTTAGAAGAACAAAATTTGGTGAGTCAAGTGGGACTTGTGTACCGATCATTACCACCAAGTATCATCAAGATTGGGTGAAAAAATATTTGCTGGTATTTCGGAAACTTGTAGTTTCTTGGAAGCTTGGCAACCCCTTTCAATTAAAGTGCTTTTCCACAGTCTGTGCCTAGGGCTACTTGAAGAGGAAACAAATCATAGAGACAATATTGAGAACTCCTTTATTTTGTCAAATTTCAAAGAGCTACTAGAAACCATGTTGGATTAAGAGTTCCAAATTCATCTATCTATATAGGAGAGAACAAAGTGAAAGCTAAAAATAAAAGTGCTACTGTAAAGGAACGCTTCAACCTAGAAGAACGAAATTTGGTGAGCCAAGTGGGATTTGTGTACTTGTCATTACCACCACGTATCATCAAGATTGGGTGAAAAAGTATTTGCTGGTATTTCGGAAACTCATAATTTCTTGGAAGATTTTCAACTCCTTTCAATGAAAGTGCTTTTCCACAGTCTCTGCTTAGGGCTACTTGAAGAGGAAACAAATCATAGAGACAAAACTGAGAACTACTTTTTTGTTTCAAGTTTCAAAGAGCTACTACAAACCATGCTGGATTTTGAGTTCCAAAATCAGCTATCTATATAGGAGAGACCAGAGTAAAACCTAAATATAAAAACTGCTACTGTAGACGAACGCTTCAACGTAGAAGAACAAAATTTGGTGAGCCAAGTGGGATTTGTGTACTTCTCATTACCACCAAGTATCATCAAGTTTGGCTGAAAAAATATTTGCTGGTTTTTCGGAAACTTTTTATTATAGAAGCTTGGCAACCCCTCTCAATGAAAGTGCTTTTCCACAGTCTGTGCCTAGTGCTACTTCAAGAAGAAACAATGCATAAAGACAAACCTGAAAACTCCTTTATTTTGTCAAGTTTCAAAGAGCTACTACAAACCATGTTGGATTTAGAGTTCCAAATTCATCTCTCTATATAGGAGAGAACAGAGGGAAACCTAAAAATATAAACTGCTACTGTAAACGAACGCTTAAACTAGAAGAACAAAATTTGGTGAGATATGTGGGATTTGGGTACTTCTCATTACCACCAAGTATCATCAAGATTGGGTGAAAAAATATTTGCGGGTATTTCGGAAACCCGTAATTTCTTGGAAGCTTCTCAACCCCTTTCAATGAAAGTGGTTTTTCACAGTCTCTGCCTGGGCTACTTGAAGGGGAAACAAATCATAGAGACAAAATTGAGAACTTCTGTATTTTGTCAAGTTTCAAAGAGCTACTACAAACCATGTTGGATTTAGAGTTCCAAATTCATCTATCTATATAGGAGAGAATAGAGGGAAACATAAAAATATAAACTGCTACTGTAGACAAACGCTTCAACCTAGAAGAACCAAATTTGGTGTTTCAGGTGGGATTTCTGTACCGATCATTACCACCAAGTATTATCAAGACTGGGTGAAAAAATATTTGCTGGTATTTCGGAAACTCGTTATTTCTTGGAAGCTTGGCAACCCCTTTCAATGAAAGTGCTTTTCCACAGTCTGTGCTTAGGGCTACTTGAAGAGGAAACAAACCATAGAGACAATACTGAGAACGACTTTATTTTCTAAAATATTAAAGAGCTACTACAAACCATGTTGTATTGATAGTTCCAAATTCATCTATCTATACAGGAGAGAACAAAGTGAAACCTAAAAATAAAAACTGCTACTGTAAACGAACGCTTCAACCTAGAAGAACAAAATTTGGTGAGCCAAGTGGGATTTGTGTACTTGTCATTACCACCACGTATCATCAAGATTGGGTGAAATAGTATTTGCTGGTATTTCGGAAACTCGTAATTTCTTGGAAGCTTGGCAACTCCTTTCAATGAAAGTGCTTTTCCACGGTCTCTGCTTAGGGCTACTTGAAGAGAAAACAAATCATAGATACAAAACTGGGAACTACTTTTTTTTGTCAAGGTCCAAAGAGCTACTACAAACCATGTTGGATTTAGAGTTCCAAATTCATCTATCTATATAGGAGAGAACAGAGTGAAACCTAAAAATAAAAACTGCTACTGTAAACGAACGCTTCAACCTAAAAGAACACAATTTGGTGAGCCAAGTGGGATTTGTGTACTGATCATTACCATACTTATCATCAAGATTGCGTTAAAAAATATTTGCTGGTATTTCGGAACCTCGTTTTTTCTTAGAAGCTTGGCAACCCCTCTCAATGAAAGTGCTTTTCCACAGTCTGTGCCTAGGGCTACTTGAAGAGGAAACAAACCATAGAGACAAAACTGAGAACTCCTTTATTTTGTCAAGTTTCAAAGAGCTACTACAAACCATGTTGGATTTAGAGTTCCAAATTCATCTATCTATATAGGAGAGAACAGAGGGAAACCTAAAAATATAAACTGCTACTGTAGACAAACGCTTCAACCTAGAAGAACAAAATTTGGTGAGTCAAGTGGGATTTCTGTACTGATCATTACCACCAAGTATTATCAAGACTGGGTGAAAAAATATTTGCTGGTATTTCAGAAACTCGTTATTTTTTGGAAGCTTGGCAACCACTTTCAATGAAAGTGCTTTTCCACAGTCTGTGCCTAGGGCTACTTGAAGAGGAAACAAACCATAGAGACAATACTGAGAACGACTTTATTTTCTAAAATATCAAAGAGCTACTACAAACCATGTTGGATTGATAGTTCCGAATTCATCTATCTATATAGGAGAGAACAAAGTGAAACCTAAAAATAAAAACTGCTACTGTAAACGAACGCTGCAACCTAGAAGAACAAACATTGGTGAGCCAAGTGGGATTTGTGTACTTGTCATTATCACCACGTATCATCAAGTTTGGGTGAAATAGTATTTGCTGGTATTTCGGAAACTCGTAATTTCTTGGAAGCTTGGCAACTGCTTTCAATGAAAGTGCTTTTCCACGGTCTCTGCTTAGGGCTACTTGAAGAGAAAACAAATCATAGATACAAAACTGGGAATTACATTTTTTGTCAAGATTCAAAGAGCTACTACAAACCATGTTGGATTTAGAGTTCCAAATTCATCTATCTATATAGGAGAGAACAGAGTGAAACCTAAAAATAAAAATTGCTACTGTAAACGAACGCTTCAACCTAAAAGAACACAATTTGGTGAGCCAAGTGGGATTTGTGTACTGATCATTACCACCACGTATCATCAAGATTGCGTGAAAAAATATTTGCTGGTATTTCGGAACCTCGTTTTTTCTTAGAAGCTTGGCAACCCCTCTCAATGAAAGTGCTTTTCCACAGTCTGTGCCTAGGGCTACTTGAAGAGAAAACAAATCATAGAGAAAAAACTGGGAACTACTTTTTTTTGTCAAGTTTCAAAGCGCTACTACAAACCATGCTGGATTTAGAGTTCCAAATTCAGCTATCTATATAAGAGAGAACAGAGGGAATCCTACAAATATAAACTGCTACTGTAAAGGAACACTTCAACCTAGAAGAACACAATTCGGTGAGCTAAGTGGGATTTGTGTACTGATCATTACCACCAGTATCATCAAGATTGGGTGAAAAAATATTTGCTGGTATTTTGAAAACTCATTATTTCTTAGAAGCTTGGCAACCGCTCTCAATGAAAGTGCTTTTCCACAGTCTGGGCCTAGGGCTACATGAAGAAGCAACAAACCATAGAGACAAAACTGAGAACTATTTTAATTTGTCAAGTTTCAAAGAGCTACTACAAACCATGTTGGATTTAGAGTTCCAAATTCATCTATGTATATAAGAGAGAACAGAGTGAAACCTAAAAATAAAAACTGCCACTGTAAACGAACGCTTCAAACTAGAAGAACAAAATTTGGTGAGCCAAGTGGGATTTGTGTACCGATCATTACTACCAAGTATCAAAAACTTTGGCTGAAAAAATATTTGCTGGTATTTCGGAAACTCGTTATTTCTTTGAAGCTTGGCAACCCCTTTCAATGAAAGTGCTTTTCCACAGTCTGGGCCTCGGGCTACTGTAATAGGAAACAAACCATAGAGACAAAAGTGAGAACTCCTTTATTTTGTCAAGTTTCAAAGAGCGACTACAAACCATGTTGGATTTAGAGTTCCAAATTCATCTATCTATATAGGAGAGAACAGAGGGAAACCTAAAAATAAAAACTGCTACTGTAAACGAAAGCTTCCACCTAGAAGAACAAAACTTGGTGAGCCAAGTGGGATTTGTGTTCCGATCATTACCACCACGTATCATCAAGATTGGGTGAAAAAATATTTGCTTGTATATCGGAACTCGTTATTTCTTGGAAGCTTGGCAACCCCTTTCAATGAAAGTGCTTTTCCACAGTCTCTGCTTAGGGCTACATGAAGAGGAAACAAATTATAGAGACAAAACTGAGAATTCCTTTATTTTGTCAAGTTTCAAAGAGTTACTACAAACCATGTTGGATTTAGACTTTCAAATTCATCTATCTATATAGGAGAGAACAGAGGAAAACCTACATATAAAAACTGCTACTGTAGACGAACGCTTCAACCTAGAAGAACACAATTTGGTAAGCCAAGTGGGATTTGTGTACTGATCATTACCACCAAGTATCATCAAGATTGGGTGAAAAAATATTTGCTGGTGTTTCGGAAACTCGTAATTTCTTGGAAGCTTGGCAACCCCTCACAATAAAAGTACTTTTCCACAGTCTGTGCCTTTGGCTACTTGAAGAGGAAACAAACCATAGAGACAAAACTGAGAACTCCTTTTTTTTTTGTCAAGTTTCTAAGAGCTACTACATACCATGTTGCATTTAGAGTTCCAAATTCATCTATCTACATAGGAAACAACAGAGTGAAACCTAAATATTAAAACTGCTACTGTAGACGAACTTTTCAACATAGAAGAACAAAATTTGGTAAGCCAAGTGGGATTTCTGTAGTGATCATTACCACCAAGTATCATCAAGATTGGGTGAAAAAATATTTGCTGGTATTTCGGAAACTCGTTATTTTTTAGAAGCTTGGCAACCCCTCTCAATGAAAGTGCTTTTCCACAATCTATACCTAGGGCTACTTGAAGAGGAAACAAACCATAGAGACAAAACTGAGAACTCCTTAATTTTGTGAAGTTTCAAAGAGCTACTGCAAACCTTGTTGGATTTAGAGTTCCAAATTCATCTATCTACGTAGGAGAGAACAGAGTGAAACCTAAAAATATAAACTGCTACTGTAAATGAAAGCTTCAAACTAGAAGAACAAAATTTTGTGAGCCAAGTGGGATTTGTGTACAGATCATTACCACCAAGTATCATCGAGATTCTGTAAAAAAATATTTGCTGATATTTCGGAAACTCGTTTTTTCTTGGAAGCTTGGCAACCCCTTTCAATGAAAGTGCTTTTCCACAGTCTGTGCCTAGGGCTACTTGAAGAGAAAACAAACAATAGAGACAAAACTGAACTACTTTATTTTGTCAAGTTTCTAAGAGCTACTACAAACCATGTTGGAGTTAGAGTTCCAAATTCATCTATGTATATAGGAGAGAACAGAGGGAAACCTAATATATAAACTGCTACTATACACGAAAGCTTCAAACTAGAAGAACAAAATTTTGTGAGCCAAGTGGGATTTGTGTACCGATCATTACCACCAAGTATCATCGAGATTGGGTGAAAAAATATTTGCTGGTATTTCGGAAACTCGTTATTTCTTGGAAGATTGGCAACCCCTTTCAATGAAAGTGCTTTTCCACAGTCTGTGCCTAGGTTTACTTGAAGAGAAAACAAACCATAGAGACAAAACTGAACTACTTTATTTTTTCAAGTATCTAAGAGCTACTACAAACCATGTTGGAGTTAGAGTTACAAATTCATCTATCTATATAAGAGAGAACAGAGTGAAACCTACATATAAAAACTGCTACTGTAGACGAACGCTTCAACCTAGAAGAACAAAATTTGATGAGCCAAGTGGGATTTGTGTACTGATCATTACCACCACGTATCATCAAGATTGGGTGAAAAATATTTGCTGGTATTTCGGAAATCTTTATTTCTGACAAGCTTGGCAACCCCTCTCAATGAAAGTGCTTTTCCACAGTCTGTGCCTAGGGCTACTTGAAGAGGAAACAAACCATAGAGACAAAACTGAGAAATACATTATTTTGTCAAGTTTCAAAGAGCTACTACAAACCATGTTGGATTTCGAGTTCCAAATTCATCTATCTATATAAGAGAGAACAGAGTGAATCCTACATATAAAAACTGCTACTGTAGACGATCGCTTAAAACTAGAAGAAAAAAATTTGGTGAGCCAAGTGGGATTTTTGTACTCGTCTTTACCACAACGTATCATCAAGTTTGGGTGAAAAATATTTGCTGGTATTTCGGAAATCCTTATTTCTTACAAGCTTGGCAACCCCTCTCAATGAAAGTGCTTTTCCACAGTCTGTGCCTAGGGCTACTTGATGAGGAAACAAACCATAGAGAAAAAACTGAGAACTCCTTTATTTTTTCAAGTTTCAAAGAGCTACTACAAACCATTTTTGGATTTAGTGTTCCAAATTCATCTATCTATATAGGAGAGAACAGAGTGAAACCTAAAAAGAAAAACTGCTACTGTAAACGAACGCTTCAACCTAGAAGATAAAAATTTGGTGAGCCAAGTGGGAATTGTGTACTTGTCATTACCACCACGTATCATCAAGATTAGGAGAAAAAATATTTGCTGGTGTTTCGGAAACTTTTAATTTCTTGGAAGCTTGGCAACTCCTTTCAATGAAAGTGCTTTTCCACAGTCTCTGCTTAGGACTACTTGAAGAGGAAAAAAACCATAGGGATAAAACTGAGAACTCCTTTATTTTGTCAAGTTTCAAAAAGCTACTACAAACCATGTTGGATTAAGAGTTCCAAATTCTTCTATCTATATTGGAGAGAACAGAGTGAAACCTAAAAATAAAACTACTACTGTAAACGAACGCTTCAACCTCGAAGAACAAAATTTGGTGAGCCAAGTGGGATTTGTGTACTCATAATTACCACCAAGTATCATCGAGATTGGGTGAAAAAATATTTCGTGGTATTTCGGAAACTCGTTATTTCTTGGAAGATGGCAACCCCTTTCAATGAAAGTGCTTTTCCACAGTCTGTGCCTAGGGCTACTTGAAGATGAAACAAACCATAGAGACAAAACGGAGCACTCTTTATTTTGTCAAGTTTCAAATAGCTACTACAAACCATGTTGGATTTAGCATTCCAAATTCATCTATCTATATAGGAGATAACAAAGTGAAACCTAAAAATAAAAACTGCTACTGTAAACGAACGCTTCAACCTAGAAGAACAAAATTTGGTAAGAAAAGTTTGAATTCTGTACTTGTCATTACGACCACGTATCATCAAGATTGGGTGAAAAAATATTTGCTGGTATTTCGGAAACTCGTAATTTCTGGAAAGCTAGGCAACTCCTTTCAATGAAAGTGCTTTTCCACAGTCTCTGCTTAGGGCTACGTGAGGAGGAAACAAACCAAAGAGACAAAACTGAGAACTCCTTTATTTTGTCAAGTTTCAAGGAGATAATACAAACCATGTTGGATTTAGAGTTCCAAATTCATCTATCTATATAGGAGAGAACAGAGGGAAACCTAAATATAAAAACTGCTACTGTAGACGAACGCTTCAACCTAGAAGAACACAATTGATTGAGCCAAGTGGGATTTGTGTACTGATCATTATCACCAAGTATCATCAAGATTGGGTGAAAAAATATTTGCTGGTATTTCGGAAAATCGTTATTTCTTAGATGCTTGGCAACCCCTCCCAATGAGTGCTTTCCCACAGTCTGTGAACACGGCTACTTGAAGAGGAAACAAACCAGAGAGACAAAACTGAGAACTCCTTTATTTTGTCAAGTTTCAAAGAGATAATACAAACCATGTTGGATTTAGAGTTCAAAATTCATCTATCTATATAGGAGAGAACAGAGGGAATCCTAAAAATATAAACTGCTACGGTAAACGAATGCTTCAACCTAGAATTGTCAAAATTTGTTGAGTCCAGTGGGATTTGTGTACCAATCATTACCACCAAGTATCATCAAGATTGGGAGAAAAAATATTTGCTGGTATTTCGAAAACTCGTTATTTCTTGGAAGCTTGCAACCCCCTTCAATGAAAGTGCTTTTCCACAGTCTGTGCCTAGAGCTACTTGAAGAGGAAACAAACCATAAAAACAATACTGAGAACTATTTTATTTTGCCAAGTTTCAAAGAGCTACTACAAACCATGTTGGATTTAGAGGTCCAAATTCAACTATATATGTAGAAGAAAACAGAGTGAAACCTAAATATAAAAACTGCTACTGTAGACGAACGCTTCAACCTAGAAGAACAAAATTGGTGAGCCAAGTGGGATTTCTGTACTGATCATTACCACCAATTATCATCAAGATTGGGTGAAAAAATATTTGCTGGTATTTCCTAAACTCGTTATTTCTTAGAAGCTTGGCAACCCCTCTCAATGAAAGTGCTTTTCCACAGTCTGGGCCTAGGCCTACTTGAAGAGGAAACAAACCATAGAGACAAAAATGAGAACTACTTTATTTTTTCAAGTTTCAAAGAGCTACTACAAACCATGTTGGATTTGGAGTTCCAAATTCATCTATCAATATAAGAGAGAACAGAGTGAAACCTAAAAATATAAACTTCTATTGTAAACAAATGCTTCAACCTAGAAGTGTAAAAATTTGGTGAGTCAAGTGGGACTGGTGTACTGATCATTACCAACAAGTATCATCAAGATTGGGTGAAGAAATATTTGCTGGTATTTCGGAAACTCGTTATTTCTTGGAAGCTTGGCAACCCCCTTCAATGAAAGTGCTTTTCCACAGTCTCTGCCTAGGGCTACTTTTAGAGGAAACAAACCATAGAGACAATACTCAGAACTCCTTTATTTTGTCAAGTTTCAAAGAGCTACTACAAACCATGTTGGATTTAGAGTTTCAAATTCACCTATCTATATAGAAAAGAACAGAGTGAAACCTAAATATAAAAACTGCTACTGTAGACGAACGCTTCAACCTAGAAAAACAAAATTTGGTGAGCCAAGTGGGACTGGTGTACTGATCATTACCAACAAGTATCATCAAGATTGGGTGAAAAAATATTTGCTGGTATTTCGGAAACTCGTTATTTCTTAGAAGATTGGCAATCCCTCTCAATGAAAGTGCTTTTCCACAGTCTGTGCCTATTGCTACTTGAACAGGAAACCAACCAGAGAGACAAAACTGAGAACTCCTTTATTTTGTCAAGTTTCAAAGAGCTACTACAAACCATGTTAGATTTAGAGTTCCAAATTAATCTATTTATATAGGAGAGAACAGAGAGAAACCTAAATGTAAAAACTGCTACTGTAGAAGAACGCTTCAACCTAGAAGAACAAAATTTGGTGGTCCAAGTGGGATTTGTGTACTGATCACTACTACCAAGTATCACCAAGATTCGGTGAAAAAATATTTGCTGGTTTTTTGGAAACTCGTTATTTCTTAGAAGCTTGGCAACCTCTCTCAATGAAAATGCTTCTCCACAGTCTGTGCTTAGGGCTATTTGAAGAGGAAACAAACCCTAGAGACAAAACTGAGAACTCCTTTATTTTGTCAAGTTTCAAAGAGCTACGACAAACCATGTTAGGTTTTGAGTTCCAAATTCATCTATCTATATAAGAGAGGTCAGAGTGAAACCTAAATTTAAAAACTGCTAGTGTAGACGAACGCTTAAACATAGAAGAACAAAATTTGGTGAGCCATGTGGGATTTGTTGACTGATCATTACCACCAAGTATCATCAAGATTGGGTGAAAAAATATTTGCTGGTATTTTGGAAACTCGTTATTTCTTAGAATCTTAGCAACCCCTCTCAATGAAAGTGCTTTTCACAGTCTGTGCCTAGGGCTACTTGAAGAGGAATCAAACCATAGAGATGAAACTGAGAACTCCTTTATTTCGTCAAGTTTCGAATAGCTACTACAAACCATGTTGGATTTAGAGTTCCAAATTCATCTATCTATATACGAGAGAAGAGAATAAAACCTAAATATAACTCATTATTTTTTAGAAGCTTGGCAACTCCTTTCAATGAAAGTGCTTTTCCACAGTCTCTTGCTAGGGCTACTTGAAGAGGAAACAAATCATAGAGACAAAACTGAGAACTACTTTTTTTTGAAAAGTTTCAAAGAGCTAGTACAAACCATGTTGGATTTAGAGTTCCAAATTCAGCTCTCTATATAGGAGAGAACAGAGGGAAACCTAAATATATAAACTGCTACTGTAAACGAACGCTTCAAACTAGAAGAACAAAATTTGGTGAGTCAAGTGGGATTTCCGTACCGATCATTACCACCAAGAATCATCAAGATTGGGTGAAGAAATATTTGCTGGTATTTCGGAATCTTGTTATATCTTCGAAGCTTGGCAAAAACTTTCAATGAAAGTGCTTTTCTACAGTCTCTGCTTAGGGCTACATGAAGAAAAAACAAATGAGAGAAACAAAACTGAGAACACCTTTATTTTGCCAAGTTTCAAAGAGCTACTACAAACCATGTTGGATTTAGAGTTCCAAATTCATGTATCTATATAGAAGAGAACAGAGTAAAACCTAAACATAAGAACTGCTACTGTACACGAACGCTTCAACCGATAAGAACAAAATTTAGTGAGTCAAGTGGGATTCCTGTACCGATCATTACCACCAAGTATCATCAAGATTGGGTGAAAAAATATTTGCTGGTATTTCGAAAACTTATTATTTCTTAGAAGCTTTTCAACCCCTCTCAATGAAAGTGCTTTTCCACAGTCTGTGCCTAGTGCTACTTGAATAGGAAACAAACCATTGTGACAACACTGAGAACTACTTTTATTTGTCAAGTTTCAAAGAGCTACTAGAAACCATGTTGGATTTTGAGTTCCAAATTCATCTATCTATATAAGAGAGAACAGAGTGAAACCTAAAAATAAAAACTGCTACTGTAGATGAACGCTTCAACCTAGAAGAAGAAAATTTGTTGAGCCAAGTGGGATTGGTGTACTGTTCATTACCACCAAGTATCATCAAGATTGGGTGAAAAAATATTTGCTGGTATTTCGGAAACTCGTTATTTCTTAGAAGATTGGCAACCTTTTTCAATGAAAGTGCTTTTCCACAGTCTGTGCCTAGGGCTACTTGACGAGGAAACAAACCATAAAGACAAAACTGAGAACGCCTTTATTTGGTCAAGTTTCAAAGAGCTACTATAAACCATGTTGGATTTAGAGTTCCAAATTCATTTTTCTATATAGGAGAGAACAAAGTGAAACCTAAAAATAAAAACTGCTACTGAAAAAGAACACTTCAACCTAGAAGAATAAAATGTGGTGAGCCATTGGGATTTGTGTACTTGTCATTACCACCACGTATCATCAAGATAGGGTGAAAAAATATTTGCTGGTATTTCGGAAACTCGTAATTTCTTGGAAGCTTGGCAACTCCTTTCAATGAAAGTGCTTTTCCACAGTCTCTGCTTAGGGCTACTTGAAGAGGAAACAAATCAAAGAGACAAAACTGAGAACTATTTTTTTTGTAAAGTTTCAAAGACCTAGTACAAACCATGTTGGATTTAGAGTTCCCAATTCAGCTATCTATATAGGAGAGAACAGAGGGAAACCTAAAAATATAGACTGCTACTGTAAACGAACGCTTCAAACTAGAAGAACAAAACTTGGTGAGTCAAGTGGGATTTCTGTACCGATCATTACCACCAAGTATCATCAAGTTTGGGTGAAAAAATATTTGCTGGTATTTCGGAAACTCGTTATTTCTTCGAAGCTTGCCAAACCCTTTCAATGAAAGTGCTTTTCCACATGCTCTGCTTAGGGCTACTTGAAGAGGAAACAAATCATAGAAACAAAACTGAGAACACCTTTATTTTGCCACGTTTCAAAGAGCTACTACAAACCATGTTGGATTTAGAGTTCCAAATTCATGTATCTATATAGAAGAGAACAGAGTAAAACCTAAACATAAGAACTGCTACTGTACACGAACGCTTCAACCGATAAGAACAAAATTTGTTGAGCCAAGTGGGATTTGTGTACTTGTCATTACCACCACGTATCATCAAGATTGGGTAAAAAAGTATTTGCTGGTATTTCGGAAACTCGTAATTTCTTGGAAGCTTGGCAACTCCTTTCAATTAAAGTGCTTTTCCACAGTCTCTGCTTAGGGCTACTTGAAGAGGAAACAAATCAAAGAGACAAAACTGAGAACTACTTTTTTTTTGTCAAGTTTCAAAGAGCTACTATAAACCATGTTGGATTTAGAGTTCCAAATTCATCTATCTATATGGAAGAGGACAGAGTGAAACCTAAATATAAAAACTGCTTCTGTAGACGAACGCTTCAACCTAGAAGAACATAATTTGGTGAGCCAAGTGGGATTGGTGTACTGATCATTACCAGCAAGTATCATCAAGAATGGGTGAAAAAAAATTTGATGGTATTTAGGAAAATCGTTATTTTTTAGACGCTTGGAAAACCCTCTCAATGAAAGTGCTTTTCCACAATCTTTGCCTAGGGCTACTTGAAGAGTAAATAAACCATAAAGAAAATACTGAGAACCACTTTATTTTGTCAAGTTTCAAAGAGCTACTACAAACCATGTTGGATTTAGAGTTCCAAATTCATCTATCTATATGGAAGAGAACAGAGTGAAACCTAAATATATAAACTACAACTGTACACGAACGCTTCAACCTAGAAGAACAAAACTTGTGAGCCTAGTGGGATTGGTGTACTGATCATTACCAACAAGTATCATCAAGACTGGGTGAAAAAATATTTGCTGCTATTTTGGAAACTCGTTATTTTTGGAAGCTCGGCAACCCCTCTCAATGAAAGTGCTTTTCCACAGTCTGTGCCTCAGGCTACTTGAATAGGAAACAAACCATAGAGACAAAACTGAGAACTCCTTAATTTTGTCAAGTTTCAAAGAGCGACTACAAACCATGTTGGATTTAGAGTTCCAAATTCATCTATCTATATAAGAGAGAACAGAGTAAAACCTAAATATAAAAACTGCTCCTGTAGACTGACGCTTAAACCTAGAAGAACAAAATTTGTTGAGCCAAGTGTGATTTGTGGACTTATCATTACCACCCAAGTATCATCAAGATTGGGTGAAAAAATATTTGCTGGTGTTTCGGAAACTCGCTATTTCGTAGATGCTTGGCAACCCCTCCCAATGAAAGTGCTTTTCCACAGTCTCTGCTTAGGCCTAGTTGAAGAGGAAACAAACCATAGAGACAAAACTGAGAACTCCGTTATTTTGTCAAGTTTCGAAGAGCTACTACAAACCATGTTGGATTTAGAGTTCCAAATTCATCTATCTATATAGGATTGAACAGAGTGAAACCTAAAAATAAAAACTGCTAATGTAAACGAACGCTTCAACCTAGAAGAACAAAATTTGGTGAGCCTAGTGGCATTTGTGTACTGATCATTACCACCACGTATCATCAAGATTGGGTGAAAAAATATTTGCTGGTATTTCGGAAACTCGTTATTTCTTAGAAGCTTGGGAAACCCTATAATTAAAGTGCTTTTCCACAGTCTGTGCCTATGGCTACTTGAAGAGAAAACAAACAACAGAGACAAAACTGAGGTCTCCTTTATTTTATGAAGTTTCAAAGAGGTACTACAAACCATGTTGGATTTAGAGTTCCAAATTCATCTATCTATATAGGAGAGAACTGAGTGAAACCTAAAAATAAAAACTGCTACTGTAAACGAACGCTTCAACCTAGAAGAACAAAATTTGGTGAGCCACGTGGGAATTGTGTACTTGTAATTACCACCAAGTATCATCAAGATTGGGTGAAAATATATTTGCTGGTATTTCGGAAACCAGTAATATTTTGGGAGCTTGGCAAACCCTTTCAATGAAAGTGCTTTTACCCAGTTTCTGCTTAGGGCTACTTGAAGGGGAAACAAACCATAGAGACAAAACTGAGAACTCCTTTATTTTGTCAAGTTTCAAAGAGCTACTACAAACCATGTTGGATTTAGAGTTCCAAATTCATCTATCTATATGGGAGAGAACAGAGTGAAACCTAAAAATAAAAACTGCTACTGTAAATGAACGCTTCAACCTTGAAGAACACAATTTAGTGAGCCAAGTGGCATTTGTGTACTGATCATTACCACCACGGATCATCAAGATTGGGTGAAAAAATATTTGCTGGTATTTGGGAAACTCTTTATTTCTTGTAAGCTTGGCAACCACTTTCAATGAAAGTGCTTTTCCACAGTCTATGCCTAGGGCTACTTGAAGAGGAAACAAACCATAGAGACAAAACTGAGAACTCCTTTATTTTGTCAAGTTTCAAAGAGCTACTACAAACCATGTTGGATTTAGAGTTCCAAATTCATCTATCTATATGGGAGAGAACAGAGTGAAACCTAAAAATAAAAACTGCTACTGCAAATGAACGCTTCAACCTAGTAGAACACAATTTGGTGAGCCAAGTTGGACTTCTGTAGTGATCATTAAAACCACGTATCATCAAGACAGGGTGAAAAAATATTTGCTGGTATTTCTAAAACTCGTTATTTCTTAGAAGCTTGGCAACTCCTTTCAATGAAAGTACTTTTCTACAGTTTGTGCCTAGGGCTACATGAAGAGGAAACAAACCATAGAGACAAAACCGAGAACACTTTTATTTTCTCAAGTTTCAAAGAGCTACTACAAACCATATTAGATTTAAAGTTCCAAATTCATCTATCTATATAGGAGAGAAGTGAGTGAAACCTAAAAATAAAAACTGCTACTGTAAACGAACGCTTCAACCTCAAAGAAGAAAATTTGGTGAGCCAAGTGGGTTATGTGTAGTTGTCATTAACACCAAGTATCATCAAGATTGGGTGAAAAACTGTTTGCTGGTATTTCGGAAACTCGTAATTTCTTGGAAGCTTGGCAACCCCTTTCAATGAAAGTGCTTTTCCACAGTCTCTGCTTAGGGATACTTTAGGAGGAAACAAATCATAGAGACAAAACTGAGAACGCCTTTATTTTGTCATGTTTCAAAGACCTACTACAAACCATGTTGGATTTAGAGTTCCGAATTCATCTATCTATATAAAAGAGAACAGAGTGAAACCAAAAAATAAAAACAGCAACTGTAAACGAACGCTTCAACCTAGAAGAACAAAATTTGGTGAGCCAAGTGGCATTTGTGTACTGATCATTACCAAAACGTATCATCAAGATTGGTTGAAAAAATATTTGCTGGTATTTTGGAAACTCGTTATTCCTTAGAAGCCTGGGAAACCCTCTCAATGAAAGTGCTTTTCCACAGTCTGTGCCTAGGGCTACTTGAAGAGGAAACAAATCATAGAGACAAAACTGAGGTCTCCTTTATTTTATGAAGTTTCAAAGAGGTACTACAAGCCATGTTGGATTTAGAGTTCCAAATTAATCTATCTATTTAGGAGAGAACTGAGTGAAACCTAAAAATAAAAACTGCTACTGTAAATGAACGCGTCAACTTCAAAGAACAAAATTTGGTGAGCCAAGTGGGATTTGTTTACTTGTCATTAACACCAAGTATCATCAAGATTGGGTGAAAAACTGTTTGCTGGTATTTTGGAAACTCGTAATTTCTTGGAAGCTTGGCAACCCCTTTCAATGAAAGTGCTTTTCCACAGTCTCTGCTTAGGGATACTTGAGGAGGAAGCAAATCATAGAGACAAAACTGAGAACTCCTTTATTATGTCAAGTTTCAAAGAGCTACTACAAACCATGTTGGATTTAGAGTTCCAAATTCATCTATCTATATAGGAGAGAACAGAGGGACACTTAAAAATATAAACTACTACTGTAAACGAACGCTTCAACCTAGAAGAACCAAATTTTGAGTCAAGTGGGATTTGTGTACTGATCATTACCACCAGTATATTCAAGATTGTGTGAAAAAATATTTGCTGGTATTTTGGAAACTCGTTATTTCTTAGAAGCTTGGCAACAACTCTCAAGGAAAGTGCTTTTCCACAGTCTGTGCCTAGG
Source organism: Callospermophilus lateralis (assembly GCF_048772815.1). NCBI lineage: Eukaryota > Metazoa > Chordata > Mammalia > Rodentia > Sciuridae > Callospermophilus > Callospermophilus lateralis. The sequence goes on from NW_027513622.1 coordinate 45,118, forward strand.
GCTACTTGAAGACGAAACAAACCATAGAGACAAAACTGAGAACTTTTTTGTTTTGTCAAGTTTCAAGGAGCTACTCAAACCATGTTGGATTTAGTGTTTTATATTCATCTATCTATATAGGAGAGAACAGAGTGAAACCAAAAAATAAAAACAGTTACTGTAAACGAACGCTTCAACCTAGAAGAACAAAATTTGGTGAGCCAAGTGGGATTTGTGTACTTATCATTACCACCAAGTATCATCAAGATTGGGTGAAAAAATATTTGCTGGCATTTCGAAACTCGTAATTTCTTGGAAGCTTGGCAACCCCTTTCGATGAAAGTGCTATTCCACAGTCTCTGCTTAGGGCTACTTGAAGAGGAAACAAACCATAGAGGCAAAACTGAGAACATTTTTATTTTGTCAAGTTTCAAAAAGCTACTACAAACCATGTTGGATTTAGAGTTCCAAATTCATCTATCTATATAGGAGAGAACAGAGGGAAACCTAAAAATAAAAACTGCTCTGGTAAACGAACGCTTCAACCTAGAAGAGCAAAATTTGGGGAGCCAAATGGGACTTGTGTATTTGTAATTACCACCAAGTATCATCAAGATTGGGTGAAAAAATATTTGCTGTTATTTCGGAAACCCGTAATTTTTTGGGAGCTTGGCAAACCCTGTCAATGAAAGTGCTTTTCCCCAGTTTCTGCTTAGGGGGCATGAAGAGGAAACAAACCATAGAGACACAACTGAGAACTCCTTTATTTTGTCAAGTTTCCAAGAGCTACTACAAACCATGTTGGATTTAGAGTTCCAATTTCATCTATCTATATGGGACAGAACAGAATGAAACCTAAAAATAAATCTGCTACTGTAAATGAATGCTTCATACTTGAAGAACACAATTTAGTGAGCCAAGTGGCATTTGTGTATTGATCATTACCACCTCGGATCATCAAGATTGGGTGAAAAAATATTTGCTGGTATATCGGAAACTCGTTATTTCTTAGAAGCCTGGCAACCCCTCCCAATGAAAGTGCTTTTGCACAGTCTGTGCGTAGGACTACTTGAAGAGAAAACAAAACATAGAGACAAAACTGAGAACTCTTTCATTTTGTCAAGTTTCAAAGAATTACTACAAAACATGTTGGATTTAGAGTTCTGAATTCATCTATCTATATAAAAGAGAACAGAGTGAAACCAAAAAATAAAAACAGCTACTGTAAACGAACGCTTCAACTTAGAAGAACTAAATTTGGTGAGGCTAGTGGCATTTGTGTACTGATCATTACCACCACGTATCATCAAGATTGGGTGAAAAAATATTTGCTGGTATTTCGGAAACTCGTTATTTCTTAGAAGCTTGGGAAACCCTATAATTAAAGTGCTTTTCCACAGTCTGTGCCTATGGCTACTTGAAGAGAAAACAAACAACAGAGACAAAACTGAGGTCTCCTTTATTTTATGAAGTTTCAAAGAGGTACTACAAACCATGTTGGATTTAGAGTTCCAAATTCATCTATCTATTTAGGAGAGAACTGAGTGAAACCTAAAAATAAAAACTGCTACTGTAAACGAATGCTTCAACCTCGATGAACAAAATTTGGTGAGCCAAGTGGGATTTGTGTCCGTGTCATTAACACCAAGTATCATCAAGATTGGGTGAAAAACTGTTTGCTGGTATTTCGGAAACTCGTAATTTCTTGGAAGCTTGGCAACCCCTTTCAATGAAAGTGCTTTTCCACAGTCTCTGCTTAGGGATACTGGAGGAAAAAAAATCATAGAGACAAAACTGAGAACTCCTTTATTTTCTCAAGTTTCAAAGAGCTACTACAAACCATGTTGGATTTAGAGTTCCAAATTTATCTATCTATATAGGAGAGAACAGAGGGACACCTAAAAATATAAACTGCTACTGTAAACGAACGCTTCAACCTAGAGGAACCAAATTTTGAGTCAAGTGGGATTTGTGTACTGATCATTACAACCAGTATATTCAAGATTGGTTGAAAAAATATTTGCTGGTATTTTGGAAACTTGTTATTTCTTAGAAGCTTGGCAACAACTCTCAATGAAAGTGCTTTTCCACAGTCTGTGCCTAGGGCTACTTGAAGAGGAAACAAACCATAGAGAAAAAACTAAGAACTCCTTTAAAATGTCAAGTTTCAAAGAGCTACTACAAACCATGTTGGATTTAGTGTTTTAAATTCATCTATCTATATAGGAGAGAACAGAGTGAAACCTAAAAATAAAAACAGCTACTGTAAACGAACGCTTCAACCTAGAAGAACAAAATTTGGTGAGCCAAGTGGGATTTGTGTACTTGTCATTACCACCAAGTATCATCAAGATTGGGTGAAAAAATATTTGCTGGTATTTATAAACTCGTAGTTTCTTGGAAGCTTGGCAACCCCTTTCAATAAAAGTGCTTTTCCACAGTCTCTGCTTAGGGCTACTTGAAGAGGAAACAAACCATAGAGACAAAACTGAGAACATGTTTATTTTGTCAAGTTTCAAAGAGCTACTACAAACCATGTTGGATTTAGAGTTCCAAATTTATCTATCTATATAGGAGAGAACAGACTGAAACCTAAAAATATAAACTGCTCTTGTAAACGAACGCTTCAACCTAGAAGAGCAAAATTTATTGAGCCAAGTGGGATTTGTGTGTTTGCAATTACCACCAAGTATCATCAAGATTGGGTGAAAAAATATTTGCTGGTATTTCGCAAACCCGTAATTTTTGGGGAGCTTGGCAATCCCTGTCAATGAAAGTGCTTTTCCCCATTTTCTCCTTAGGGCTACTTGAAGAGGAAACATATCATAGAGAAAAAACTGAGAACTCCTTTATTTTGTCAAGTTTCAAAGAGCTACTACAAACCATGTTGGATTTAGAGTTCCAAATTCATCTATCTATATAGGAGAGAACAGAGGGAAACCTAAAAATAAAAACTGCTACTGTAAACGAACGCTTCAACCTAGAAGAACAAAATTTAGTGAGCCAAGTGGGATTTGTGTACTGATCATTACCACCAGTATCATCAAGATTGGGTGAAAAAATATTTGCTGGTATTTCGGAAACTCATTATTTCTTAGAAGCTTGGCAACCCCTTTCAATGAAAGTCCTGTTCTACACTTTGTGCCTAGGGCTACTTGAAGAGGAAACAAACCATAGAGACAAAACTGAGAACTCCTTTATTTTGTCAAGTTTCAAAGAGCTACTACAAACCATATTGGATTTAGAGTTCCAAATTCATCTATCTATATGGGAGAGAACAGAGTGAAACCTAAAAATAAAAACTGCTACTCTTAATGAACGCTTCAACCTAGAAGAACAAAATTTGGGAGCCTAGTGGCATTTGTGTACTGTTCATTACCACCACATATCATCAAGATTGGGTTAAAAAATATTTGCTGGTATTTCGGAAACTCGTTATTTCTTAGAAGCTTGGGAAACCCTCTCAATGAAAGTGCTTTTCCACAGTCTGTACCTAGGGCTACTTGAAGAGGAAACAAACCATAGAGACAAAACTGAGATCTCCTTTATTTTGTCTAGTTTCAAAGAGCTACTACAAACCATGTGGGATTTAGAGTTCCAAATTCAATTATCAACATAAGAGAGAACAGAGTAAAACCTAAATATAAAAACTACTACTGTAGACGAACACTTAAACCTAGAAGAACACAATTTGGTGAGCCAAGTGGTATTTTTTACGGGTCATTACCCCCAAGTATCATCAAGATTGGGTGAAAAAATATTTGCTGGTATTCAGAAACTCGTTATTTCTTAGAAGTTTGGCAAACCCTCTCAATGCAAGTGCTTTTCCCCAGTCTGTGCTTAGGGCTACTTGAAGAGGAAACAAACCATAGAGACAAAAGTGAGAACTCGTTTATTTTGTCAAGTTTCAAAGAGCTACTACAAACCATGTTGGATTTAGAGTTTCAAATTCATCTATCTATATATTAGAGAACAAAGTGAAACCTAAAAATAAAAACTTCTACTGTAAACGAACGCTTTAACCTAGAAGAACAAAATATGGTAAGCCAAGCGGGATTTGTGTACTTGTCATTACCACCACGTATCGTCAAGATTGAGTGAAAAAGTATTTGCTGGTATTTCGTAAACTCATAATTTCTTGGAAGCATGGCAACTCCTTTCAATGAAAGGGCTTTTCCACAGTATCTACCTAGGGCTATTGAAGAGGAAACAAATCATAGAGACAAAACTGAGAACTACTTTTTTTGACAAGTTTCAAAGAGCTACTACAAACCATGTTGGATTTAGAGTTCCAAATTCATCTATCTGTATAGAAGAGAACAGAGTGAAAATTAAATATAAAAACTGCTACTGTCGACGAATGCTTCAACATAGAAGAACAAAATTTGGTGAGCCAAGTGGGATTGTTGTACTGATCAATACCACCAAGTATCATCAAATTGGGTGAAAAAATATTTGCTGGTATTTCGGAAACTCATAATTTCATGGAAGCTTGGCAACCCCTTTCAATGAAAGTGCATTTCCACAGTCTCTGCTTAGGGATACTTGAGGAGGAAACAAATCATAGAGACAAAACTGAGAACTCCTTTATTTTGTCAAGTTTCAAAGAGCTACTACAAACCATGTTGCATTTAGAGTTCCAAATTCATCTATCTATATAGAAGAGAACAGAGGGACACCTAAAAATATAAACTGCTACTGTAAACGAACGCTTCAACCTAGAAGAACCAAATTTGGTGAGTCAAGTGGAATTTGTGTACTGATCATTACCACCAGTATCATCAAGATTGGGTGAAAAATATTTGCTGGTATTTCGGAAACCCGTAATTTCTTGGAAGCTTGGCAAACCCTTTCAATGAAAGTGCTTTTCCACAGTCTGTGCCTAGGGATACTTGAAGAGGAAACAAACCATAGAGACAAAACAGAGAACTTTTTTATTTTGTCAAGTTTCAAAGAGCTACTACAAACCATGTTGGATTTAGAGTTCCATATTCATCTATCTATATAGGAGAGATTAGAGGGATACCTAAAAATAAAAACAGCTACTGTAAACGAACGCTTCAATCTAGAAGAGCAAAATTTGGTGAGCCAAGTGGGATTTGTGTACTTGTCATTACCACAAAGTATCATCAAGATTGGGTGAAAAAATATTTGCTGGTATTTCGCAAACCCGTAATTTCTTGGGAGCTTGGCAAATTTTTTTAATGAAAGTGCTTTTCCACAGTCTCTGCTTAGGGCTACATGAAGAGGAAACAAATCATAGAGACAAAACTGAGAACTCCTTTATTTTGTCAAGTTTCAAAGAGCTACTACAAACCATGTTGGATTTAGAGTTCCAAATTCATCTATCTATATAGGAGAGAACAGAGGGAAACCTAAAAATAAAAACTGCTCTTGTAAACGAACGCTTCAAACTCGAAGAGAAAAATTTGGTGAGCCAAGTGGGATTTGTGTATTTGTAATTACCACCAAATATCATCAAGATTGGGTGAAAAAATATTTGCCGGTATTTCGGCAACCCGTAATATTTGGGGAGCTTGGCAAAACCTTTCAATGAAAGTGCTTTTCCCCAGGTTCTGCATAGGGCTACTTGAAGAAGAAACAAATCATAGAGACAAAACTGAGAACTCCTTTATTTTGTCAAGTTTCAAAGAGCTACTACAAACCATGTTGGATTTAGAGTTCCAAATTCATCTATCTATATAGGAGAGAACAGAGGGAAATCTAAAAATATAAACTGCTACTGTAAACGAACGCTTCAACCTAGAAGAACAAAATTTGGTGAGCCAAGTGTGATTTGTGTACTGATCATTACCACCAAGTATAATCAAGATTGGGTGAAAAAATATTTGCTGGTATTTCGGAAACTCGTTATTTCTTATTAGCTTGGCAACCCCTTTCAATGAAAGTGCTGTTCTACAGTTTGTGCCTAGGGCTACTTGGAGAGGAAACAAACCATAGAGACAAAACTGAGAACTCCTTTATTTTGTCAAGATTCAAAGAGCTACTACAAACCATGTTGGATTTAGAGTTCCAACTTCATCTATCTATATGGGAGAGAACAGAGTAGAACCTAAAAATAAAAACTGCTACTGTAAACGAACGCTTCAACATAGAAGAACACAATTTGGTGAGCCAAGTGGCATTTGTGTACTGATCACTACCACCACGTATCATCAAGATTGGGTGAAAAAATATTTGCTGGTATTTCGGAAACTCGTTATTTCTTAGAGGCTTGGCAACCCCTTTCACTAGAAGTTCTTTTCTACAGTTTGTGCCTAGGGCTACTTGAAGAGGAAACAAACCATAGAGACAAAACTGAGAACTCCTTTATTTTGTCAAGTTTCAAAGACCTACTACAAAGCATGTTGGATTTAGAGTTCCAAATTCATTTATCTATATAGGAGAGAACAGAGGAAAATCTAAAAATATAAACTGCTACTGTAAACGAACTCTTCAACCAAGAAGAACACAATTTGGTGAGCCAAGTGCGATTTGTGTACTGATCATTACAACCACGTATCATCAAGACTGGGCGAAAAAATATTTGCTGGTATTTCTAAAACTCGTTATTTCTTAGAAGCTTGGCAACCCCTCTCAATGAAAGTGCTTTTCCACAGTCTGTGCCTAGGGCTACTTGAAGGGGAAACAATCCATAGAGAATAAACTGAGAACTCCTTTATTTTGTCAAGTTTCAGAGAGCTACTACAAACCATGTTGGATTTAGAGTTCCAAATTCATCTATCTATATAGGAGAGAACAGAGGGAAACCTAAAAAAATAAACTGCTACTGTAAACTAACGCTTCTACCTAGAAGAACAAAATTTATTGAGTCAAGAGGGATTTGTGTACAGATCATTACTACCAAGTCTCATCAAGATTGGGTGAAAAAATATTTGCTGGTATTTCGGAAACACGTTATTTCTTAGAGGCTTGGCAACCCCTTTCACTGGAAGTTCTTTTCTACAGTTTGTGCCTAGGGCTACTTGAAGAGGAAACAAACCATAGAGACAAAACTGAGAACTCCTTTATTTTGTCAAGTTTCAAAGACCTACTACTAACCATGTTGGATTTAGAGTTAAAATTCATCTATCTATATGGGAGAGAACAGAGGGAAACCTAAAAATATAAACTGCTACTGTAAACGAACGCTTCAACCTAGAAGAACCAAATTTGGTGAGCCAAGTGGGATTTGTGTACTTGTCATTACCACCAAGTATCATCAAGATTGGGTGAAAAAATATTTGCTGGTATTTCGGAAACTCGTTATTTCTTAGAAGCCTGGCAACCCCTCTCAATGAAAGTGCTTTTGCACAGTCTGTGCCTAGGGCTACTTGAAGAGGAAACAAAACATAGGACAAAACTGAGAACTCCTTCATTTTGTCAAGTTTCAAAGAGCTACTACAAACCATGTTGGATTTAGAGTTCCAAATTCATCTATCTATATAAAGAGAACAGAGTGAAACCTAAAAATAAAAACTGCTACTGTAAACGAACTCTTCAACCTAGAAGAACACAATTTGGTGAGCCAAGTAGTATTTGTGTACTGATCATTACCACCAAGTATCATCAGGATTGGGTGAAAAAATATTTGCTGGTATTTCGGAAACTCGTTATTTCATAGAAGCTTGGGAAACCCTCTCAATGAAACTGCTTTTCCACAGTCTGTGCCTAGGGCTACTTGAAGAGGAAACAAACCATAGAGACAAAACTAAGAACTCTTTTATTTTATGAAGTTTCAAAGAGGTAGTACAAACCATGTTGGATTTAGAGTTCCAAATTCATCTATCTATATAAGAGAGAACTGAGTGAAACCTAAAAATAAAAACTGCTACTGTAAACGAATGCTTCAACCTCGAAGAACAAAATTTGGTGAGCCAAGTGGAATTTGTGTACTTGTCATTAATACCAATTATCATCCAGATTGGGTGAAAAACTGTTTGCTGGTATTTCGGAAACTTGTAATTTCTTGGAAGCTTGGCAACCCCTTTTAATGAAAGTGCTTTTCCACAGTCTCTGCTTAGGGATACTTGAGGAGGAAACAAATCATAGAGACAAAACTGAGAACTCCTTTATTTTGTCAAGTTTCAAAGAGCTACTACAAACCATGTTGGAATTATTGTTCCAAATTCATCTATCTATATAGGAGAGAACAGAGGGACACCTAAAATTATAAACTGCTACTGTAAACGAACGCGTCAACCTAGAAGAAGGAAATTTTGGTGAGTCAAGTTGAATTTGTGTACTGATCATTACCACCAGTTTCATCAAGATTGGGTGAAAAAATATTTGCTGGTATTTTGGAAACTCGTTATTTCTTAGAAGCTTGAAAACAACTCTCAATGAAAGTGCTTTTCCACCCTCTGTGCCTAGGGCTACTTGAAGAGGAAACAAACCATAGAGACAAAACTGAGAAGATTTTTATTTTGTCAAGTTTCAAAGAGCTACTACAAACCATGTTGGATTTAGAGTTCCAAATTCTTCTATCTATATAGGAGAGAACATAGAGAAACCTAAATATAAAAACTGCTACTGTAAATGAAGGCTTCAGCCTAGAAGAGCAAAATTTGTGAGCCAAGTGGGATTTGTTTACTTGTCATTACCACCAAGTATCATCAAGATTGGGTGAAAAAATATTTGCTGGTATTTCGGAAACCCGTAATTTCTTGGAAGCTTGGCAAACCCTTTCAATGAAAGTGCTTTTCCACAGTCTGTGTCTAGGGCTACTTGAAGAGGAAACAAACCATAGAGACAAAACTGAGAACTCCTTTATTTTGTCAAGTTTCAGGGAGCTACTACAAACCATGTTGATTTTAGAGTTCCAAATTCATCTATCTATATAGGAGAGAACAGAGGGAAACCTAAAAATAAAAACTGCTACTGTAAAGGAACGCTTCAACCTCAAAGAACAAAATTTGGTGAGCCAAGTGAGATTTGTGTCCTTGTAATTACCACCAAGAATCATCAAGATTACGTGAAAAAATATTTGCTGGTATTTCGGAAACTCGTAATTTCTTGGAAGTTTGGCAACCCCTTTCAATGAAAGTGCTTTTCCACAGTCTCCGCTTAGGGCTATTTGAAGAGGAAACAAATCAAAGAGACAAAACTGAGAACTCCTTTATTTTATGAAGTTTCAAAGAGCTACTACAAACCATGTTGGATTTAGAGTTCCAAATTCATCTATCTATATAGGAGAGAACAAAGTGAAACCTAAAAATAAAAACTGCTACTGTAAACGAACGCTTCAACCTCGAATAACAAAATTTGGTGAGCCAAGTGGGATTTGTGTACTTGTCATTAATACCAAGTATCATCAAGATTGGGTGAAAAACTGTTTGCTGTTATTTCGGAAACTTGTAATTTCTTGGAAGCTTGGCAACCCCTTTTAATTAAAGTGTTTTTCCACAGTCTCTGCTTAGGTATACTTGAGGAGGAAGCAAATCATAGAGACAAAACTGAGAACTCCTTTATTTTTTCAACTTTCAAAGAGCTACTACAAACCATGTTGGATTTATAGTTCCAAATTCATCCATCTATATAGGAGAGAACAGAGGGACACCTAAAATTATAAACTGCTACTGTAAACGAACGCTTCAACCTAGAAGAACCAATTTTGGTGAGTCAAGTTGAATTTGTGTACTGATCATTACCACCAGTATCATCAAGATTGGGTGAAAAAAATATTTGCTGGTATTTTGGAAACTCGTTATTTCTTAGAAGCTTGAAAACATCTCGCAATGAAAGTGCTTTTCCACAGTCTGTGCCTAGGGCTACTTGAAGAGGAAACAAACCATAGAGACAAAACTGAGATCTCCTTTATTTTGTCACGTTTCAAAGAGCTACTACAAACGATGTTGGATTTAGTGTTTTAAATTCATCTATATACCTAGGAGAGGACAGAGTGAAACCTAAAAATAAAAACTGCTACTGTAAACGAACGCTTCAACCTAGAAGAACAAAATTTGGTGAGCCAAGAGGGATTTGTGTACTTGTTATTACCACCAAGTATCATCAAGATTGGGTGAAAAAATATTTGCTGGAATTTCGGAAACTCGAAATTTCTTGGAAGCTTGGCAAACCCTTTCAAAGAAAGTGCTTTTCCACAGTCTCTGCTTAGGGCTACTTGAAGAGGAAACAAATCATAGAGACAAAACTGAGAACTCCTTTACGTTGTAAAGTTTCAAAGACCTACTACAAACGAAGTTGAATTTAGAGTTCCAAATTCATGTATCTATATAGGAGAGAACAGAGGGACACCTAAAAATATAAACTGCTACTGTAAACGAACGCTTCAAACTAAATGAACAAAATAGGGTGAGTCAAGTGGGATTTGTGTACTGATCATTACCACCAAGTATCATCAAGATTGGGTGAAAAAATATTTGCTGGTATTTTGGAAACTCGTTATTACTTAGAAGCATGGCAACCCCTCTCAATGAAAGTGCTTTTCCAAAGTCTGTGCCTAGGGCTACTTGAAGAGGAAACAAACCATAGAGACAAAACTGAGAACTCCTTTATTTTGTCAAGTTTCAAAGAGCTACTACAAACCAAGTTGGATTTAGAGTTCCAAATTCATCTATCTATGTAGAAGAGAACAGAGTGAAACGTAAATATAAAAACTGCTACTGTGAGATGAACGCTTCAACCTGGAAGAACAAAATTTGGTGAGCCAAGTGGGATTGGTGTGCTGATCATTACCCCCAAGTATCATCAAGATTGGGTGAAAAATATTTGCTGGTATTTCGGAAACTCGTTATTTCTTAGAAGCCTGGGATACCCTCTCAATGGACGTGCTTTTCCCCCGGTCTGTGCCTAGGGCTACTTGAAGAGGAAACAAACCATAGAGACAAAACTGAGAACTCCTTTATTTTATGAAGTTTCAAAGAGCTACTACAAACCATGTTGGATTTAGAGTTCCAAATTCATCTATCTATATAGGAGAGAACAGAGTGAAACCTAAAAATAAAAACTGCTTCTGTAAAGGAACGCTTCAACCTAGAAGAACACAATTGGTTAGTGAAGTAAGATTTGTGTAATGATCATTACCACCAAGTATCATCAAGATTGGGTGAAAAAATATTTGCTGGTATTTCGGAAACTCGTTATTTCTTAGAAGCTTGGCAACCCCTCTCAATGAAAGTGCTTTTCCACAGTCTGTGCCTAGGGCTACTTGAAGAAGAAACAAACCATAGAGACAAAACTGAGAAGTATTTTTATTTGTCAAGTTTCAGAGAGCTACTGCGAACCATGTTGGATTTAGAGTTCCAAATTCATCTCTCTATATAGGATAGAACAGAGTGAAACCTAAAAATAAAAACTGCTACTGTAGACGAAAGATTCAACCTAGAAGAACAAAATTTGGTGAGCCAAGTGTGATTTGTGTAATTGTCATTACCACAAATTATCATCAAGATTGGGTGAAAAAATATTTGCTGATATTTCGGAAACTCGTAATTTCTTGGAAGCTTGGCAACCCCTTTCAATGAAAGTTCTTTTCCACAGTTTCTGCTTAGGGCTACTTGAAGAAGAATCAAATCATACACACAAAACTGAGAACTCGTTTATTTTGTCAAGTTTCAAAGAGATACTACAAACCATGTTGGATTTAGATTTCCAAATTCATCTATCTATATAGAAGAAAACAGAGTGATAACTAAATATAAAACTATTCATATAGACGAACGATTCAACCTAGAAGAACAAAATTTGGTGAGCCAAGTGAAACTGATGTACTGATCATTACCCCCAAGTATCAACAAGATTGTGTGAAAAAATATTTGCTGGTATTTCGGAAACTCGTTATTTCTTAGAAGCTTGGCAACCCCTCTCAATGAAAGTGCTTTTCCACAGTCTGTGCCTAGGGCTACTTGAAGAGGAAACAAACCATAGAGACCAAACTGAGAACTCCTTTATTTTGTCAAGTTACAAAGAGCTACTACAAACCAAGTTGGATTTAGAGTTCCAAATTCATCCATCTATATCCAAGAGAACAGAGTGAAACCTAAAAATATAAACTGCTACTGTAAACGAATGCTTCAACCTCGAAGAACAAAATTTGGTGAGCCAAGTGGAATTTGTGTACTTGTCATTAATACCAATTATCATCCAGATTGGGTGAAAAACTGTTTGCTGGTATTTCGGAAACTTGTAATTTCTTGGAAGCTTGGCAACCCCTTTTAATGAAAGTGCTTTTCCACAGTCTCTGCTTAGGGATACTTGAGGAGGAAACAAATCATAGAGACAAAACTGAGAACTCCTTTATTTTGTCAAGTTTCAAAGAGCTACTACAAACCATGTTGGAATTATTGTTCCAAATTCATCTATCTATATAGGAGAGAACAGAGGGACACCTAAAATTATAAACTGCTACTGTAAACGAACGCGTCAACCTAGAAGAAGGAAATTTTGGTGAGTCAAGTTGAATTTGTGTACTGATCATTACCACCAGTTTCATCAAGATTGGGTGAAAAAATATTTGCTGGTATTTTGGAAACTCGTTATTTCTTAGAAGCTTGAAAACAACTCTCAATGAAAGTGCTTTTCCACCCTCTGTGCCTAGGGCTACTTGAAGAGGAAACAAACCATAGAGACAAAACTGAGAAGTTTTTTATTTTGTCAAGTTTCAAAGAGCTACTACAAACCATGTTGGATTTAGAGTTCCAAATTCTTCTATCTATATAGGAGAGAACATAGAGAAACCTAAATATAAAAACTGCTACTGTAAATGAAGGCTTCAGCCTAGAAGAGCAAAATTTGTGAGCCAAGTGGGATTTGTTTACTTGTCATTACCACCAAGTATCATCAAGATTGGGTGAAAAAATATTTGCTGGTATTTCGGAAACCCGTAATTTCTTGGAAGCTTGGCAAAACCTTTCAATGAAAGTGCTTTTCCACAGTCTGTGTCTAGGGCTACTTGAAGAGGAAACAAACCATAGAGACAAAACTGAGAACTCCTTTATTTTGTCAAGTTTCAGGGAGCTACTACAAACCATGTTGATTTTAGAGTTCCAAATTCATCTATCTATATAGGAGAGAACAGAGGGAAAGCTAAAAATAAAAACTGCTACTGTAAAGGAACGCTTCAACCTCAAAGAACAAAATTTGGTGAGCCAAGTGAGATTTGTGTCCTTGTAATTACCACCAAGAATCATCAAGATTACGTGAAAAAATATTTGCTGGTATTTCGGAAACTCGTAATTTCTTGGAAGTTTGGCAACCCCTTTCAATGAAAGTGCTTTTCCACAGTCTCCGCTTAGGGCTATTTGAAGAGGAAACAAATCAAAGAGACAAAACTGAGAACTCCTTTATTTTATGAAGTTTCAAAGAGCTACTACAAACCATGTTGGATTTAGAGTTCCAAATTCATCTATCTATATAGGAGAGAACAAAGTGAAACCTAAAAATAAAAACGGCTACTGTAAACGAACGCTTCAACCTGAAAGAACAAAATTTGATGAGCCAAGTGGGATTCGTGTACATATCATACCACAAAGTGTTATCAAGATTGGGTGAAAAAATATTTTCTGGTATTTCGGAAACTCGTTATTCCTTGGAAGCTTGACAACCCTTTTCAATGCAAGTGCTTTTCCACAGTTTGTGCCTAGGGCTACTTGAAGAGGAAACAAACCATAGAGACAAAACAGAGAACTAATTTATTTTGTCAAGTTTCAAAGAGCTACTACAAACCGTGGTGGATTTAGAGTTCCAAATTCATCTATCTATATAGGAGAGAACAGAGAAAAACCTAAATATACAAACTGCTACTGTAGACGAACGCTTCAACCTAGAAGAACACAATTTGGTGAGCCAAGTGGCATTTGTGTACTGATCATTACCACCAAGTATCATCAAGATTGGGTGAAAAAATATTTGCTGGTATTTCGGAAACTCGTTATTTCTTAGAATCTTGGCAACCCCTCTCAATGAAAGTGCTTTTCCACAGTCTGTGCCTAGGTCTATTGAAGAGGAAACAAACCATAGAGACAAAACTGAGAACTCCTTTATTTTGTCAAATTTCAAAGAGCTACTACAAACCGTGGTGGATTTAGAGTTCCAAATTCATCTATCTATATAGGAGAGAACAGAGTGAAACCTAAATATAACAACTTCTACTGTAGACGAACGCTTAAACCTAGAGGAACAAAATTTGGTGAGCAAAGTGGGATTTGTGTACTGATCATTACCACCAAGTATCATCAATATTGGGTGAAAAAATATTTGCTGCTATTTCGGAAACTCATTATTTCTTAGAAGCCTCAACACCCCTCTCAATGAAAGTGCTTTTCCACAGTCTGTGCCTAGGGCAACTTGAAGAGGAAACAAATCATAGAAAAAAACTGAGATCTCCTTTATTTTGTCACGTTTCAAAGAGCTACCACAAACCATGTTGGATTTAGTGTTTTAAATTCATCTATATATCTAGGAGAGAACAGAGTGAAACCTAAAAATAAAAACAGCTACTGTAATCGAACGCTTCAACCTAGAAGAACAAAATTTGGTGAGCCAAGTGGGATTTGTGTACGTATCATTACCACCAAGTATAATCAAGATTGGGTGAAAAAATATTTGCTGGTATTTCAAAAATCGTAATTTCTTGATAGCTTGGCAACCCCTTTTAATGAAAGTGCTTTTCCACAGTCTCTGCTTAGGGCCACTTGAAGAGGAAACAAACCATAGAGACAACACTGAGAACATTTTTATTTTGTCAAGTTTCAAAGAGCTACTACAAACCATGTTGGATTTAGAGTTCCAAATTCATCTATCTATATAGGAGAGAACAGAGGGAAACCTAAAAATAAAAACTGCACTTGTAAACGAACGCTTCAAACTCGAAGAGAAAAATTTGGTGAGCCAAGTGGGATTTGTGTATTTGTAATTACCACCAAGTATCATCAAGATTGGGTGAAAAAATATTTGCCGGTATTTCAGAAACCCGTAATTTTTTGTGAGCTTGGCAAAACCTTTCAATGAAAGTGCTTTTCCCCAGTTTCTGCTTAGGGCTACTTGAAGAAGAAACAAATCATAGAGACAAAACTGAGAACTCCTTTATTTTGTCAAGTTTCAAAGAGCTACTACAAACCATGTTGGATTTAGAGTTCCAAATTCATCTATCTATATAGGAGCGAACAGAGGGAAACCTAAAAATAAAAACTGCTACTGTAAACGAACGCTTCAACCTAGAAGAACACAATTTGGTGAGCCAAGTGTGATTTGTGTACTGATCATTACCACCAAGTATCATCAAGATTGGGTGAAAAAATATTTGCTGGTATTTCGGAAACACGTTATTTCTTAGAAGCTTGGCAACCCCTTTCAATGAAAGTGCTGTTCTACAGTTTGTGCCTAGGGCTACTTGGAGAGGAAACAAACCATAGAGACAAAACTGAGAACTCCTTTATTTTGTTAAGTTTCAAAGAGCTACTACAAACCATATTGGATTTAGAGTTCCAAATTCATCTATTTATATGGGAAATAACAGAGTGAAACCTAAAAATAAAAACTGCTTCTATAAACGAACGCTTCAACCTAGAAGAACACAATTTGGTGAGCCAACTGGCATTTGTGTACTGATCATTACCACCGCGTATCATGAAGATTGGGTGAAAAAATATTTGCTGGTATTTCGGTAACTCGTTATTTCTTAGAAGCTTGACAACCCCTCTCAATGAATGTGCTTTTCCCCAGTCTGTGCCTAGGGCTATTTGAAGAGGAAACAAACCATAGAGACAAAACTGAGAACTTTTTTCTTTTGTCAAGTTTCAAAGAGCTACTACAAACCATGTTGGAATAAGAGTTCCAAATTCATCTATCTATATAAAGAGAACAGAGTGAAACCTAAAAATAAAAACTGCTACTGTAAACGAACTCTTCAACCAAGAAGAACACAATTTGGTGAGCCAAGTGGTATTTGTGTACTTGTCATTAACAACAAGTATCATCAGGATTGGGTGAAAAAATATTTGCTGGTATTTCGGAAACTCATTATTTCTTAGAAGCTTGGGAAACCCTCTCAATGAAAGTGCTTTTTCACAGTCCGTGCCTAGGGCTACATGAAGAGGAAACAAACCATAGAGACAAAACTGAGAACTCCTTTATTTTATGAAGTTTCAAAGAGGTAGTACAAACCATGTTGGATTTAGAGTTCCAAATTCATCTATCTATATAGGAGAGAACTGAGTGAAACCTAAAAATAAAAACTGCTACTGTAAACGAACGCTTCAACCTCGAAGAACAAAATTTTGTGAGCCATGTGGAATTTGTGTACTTGTCATTAATACCAAGTATCATCAAGATTGGGTGAAAAACTGTTTGCTGGTATTTCGGAAACTTGTAATTTCTTGGAAGCTTGGCAACCCCTTTCAATGAAAGTGCTTTTCCACAGTCTCTGCTTAGGGATACTTGAGGAGGAAACAAATCATAGAGACAAAACTGAGAACTCCTTTATTTTGTCAAGTTTCAAAGAGCTACTACAAACCATGTTGGATTTATAGTTCCAAATTCATCTGTCTATATAGGAGAGAACAGAGGGACACCTAAAATTATAAACTGCTACTGTAAACGAATGCTTCAACCTAGAAGAACCCACTTTGGTGAGTCAAGTTGAATTTGTGTACTGATCATTACCACCAGTATCATCAAGATTGGGTGAAAAAATATTTGCTGGTATTTTGGAAACTCGTTATTTCTTAGAAGCTTGAAAACAACTCGCAATGAAAGTGCTTTTCCACAGTCTGTGCCTAGGGCTACTTGAAGAGGAAACAAACCATAGAGACAAAACTGAGATCTCCTTTATTTTGTCACGTTTAAAAGAGCTACTACAAACCATGTTGGATTTAGTGTTTTAAATTCATCTATATATCTAGGAGAGAACAGAGTGAAACCTAAAAATAAAAACAGCTACTGTAAACGAACGCTTCAACCTAGAAGAACAAAATTTGGTGACCCAAGTGGGATTTGTGTACTTATCTTAATCACCAAGTATCATCAAGATTGGGTAAAAAAATATTTGCTGGTATTTCAAAACTCGTAATTTCTTGGAAGCTTGGCAACCCCTTTCAATGAAAGTGCTTTTCCACAGTCTCTGCTAAGGGCTACTTGAAGAGGAAACAAACCATAGAGACAAAACTGAGAACATTTTTATTTTGTCAAGTTTCAAAGAGCTACTTCAAACCATGTTGGATTTAGAGTTCCAAATTCATTTATCTATCTAGTAGAGAACAGAGGGAAACCTAAAAATAAAAACTGCTACTGTAAACGAACGCTTCAACGTAGAAGAGCAAAATTTGGTGAGCCAAGTGGGATTTGTGTACTTGTCATTTCCACCAAGTATCATCAAGATTGGGTGAAAAAATATTTGCTGGTATTTCGGAAACTCGTTATTTCTTAGAAGCCTGGCAACCCCTCTCAATGAAAGTGCTTTAGCACAGTCTGTGCCTAGGGCTACGTGAAGGGGAAACAAAACATAGAGACAAAACTGAGAACTCCTTCATTTTGTCAAGTTTCAAAGAGCTACTACAAACCATGTTGGATTTAGAGTTCCGAATTCATCTACCTATATAAAAGAGAACAGAGTGAATCCTAAAAAAAAAAACTGCTACTGTAAACGAACACTTCAACCTAGAAGAACACAATTAGGTGAGCAAAGTGGTATTTGTGTACTGATCATTACCACCAAGTATCATCATGATTGGGTGAAAAAATATTTGCTGATGTTTCGGAAACTTGTTATTTCTTAGAAGCTTGGGAAACCCTCTCAATGAAAGTGCTTTTCCACAGCCTGTGCCTAGGTCTACTTGAAGAGGAAACAAACCATAGAGACAAAACTGAGAACTCCTTTATTTTGTCAAGTTTCAAAGAGCTACTACAAACCATGTTGGATTTAGAGTTCCAAATTCATCTATCTATATAGGAGAGAACAGATGGACACCTAAAAATATAAACTGCTACTGTAAACGAACGCTTCAACCTAGAAGAACCAAATTTGGTGAGTCAAGTGGGATTTGTGTACTGATCATTACCACCAGTATCATCAAGATTGGGTGAAAAAATATTTCTGGTATTTCGGAAACTCGTTATTTCTTAGAAGTTGGCAACCCCTTTCAATGAAAGTGCTTTTCCACAGTTTGAGCCTAGGGCTAGTTGAAGAGGAAACAAACCATAGAGACAAAACTGAGAACTCCTTTATTTTGTCAAGTTTCAAAGAGCTACTACAAACCATGTTGGATTTAGAGTTCCAAATTCATCTCTCTATATAGGAGAGAACAGAGTGAAACCTAAAAATAAAAACTGCTACTGTAAACGAACGCTTCAACCTAGAAGAACACAATTTGGTGAGCCAAGTGGGATTTGTGTACTGATCATTACTACCACGTATCATCAAGATTGCATGAAAAAATATTTGCTGGTATTTCGAAAACTCGTTATTTCTTAGAAGCTCTGCAAACCCTCTCAATGAATGTGCTTTTTCCCAGTCGGTGCCTAGGGCTATTTGAAGAGGAAACAAACCATAGAGACAAAACTGAGAACATTTTTATTTTGTCAAGTTTCAAAGAGCTACTACAAACCATGTTGGATTTAGAGTTCCAAATTCATCTATCTATATAGGAGAGAACAGAGGGAAACCTAAAAATAAAAACTGCTCTTGTAAACGAACGCTTCAACCTAGAAGAGCAAAATTTGGTGAGCCAAGTGGGATTTGTGTACTTGTAATTACCACTAAGTATCATCAAGATTGGGTGAAAAAATATTTTCCGGTATTTCGGAAACCCGTAATTTTTTGGGAGCTTGGCAAACCCTTTCAATGAAAGTGCTTTTCCACAGTCTCTGCTTAGTTCTACTTGAAGAGGACAAATCATAGAGACAAAACTGAGAACTCCTTTATATTGTCAAGTTTCAAAGAGCTACTACAAACCATGTTGGATTTAGAGTTCCAAATTCATCTATCTATATAGGAGTGAGCAGAGGGACACCTAAAAATATAAACTGCTACTGTAAATGTACGCTTCAACCTAGAACAACAAAATTTGGTGAGCCAAGTGGGATTTGTGTACTTGTCATTACCACCAAGTATCATCAAGATTGGGTGAAAAAATAATTGCTGGTATTTCGGAAACTCGTTATTTCTTAGAAGCCTGGCAACCCCTCTCAATGAAAGTGCTTCTCCACAGTCTCTGCCTAGTGCTACTTGAAGAGGAAACAAAACACAGAGACAAAACTGAGAACTTCTTCATTTTTTCAAGTTTCAAAGAGCTACTAAAATCCATGTTGGATTTGAGTTGCAAATTCATCTATCTATATAAAAAAGAACAGACTGAAACCTAAAAATAAAACCTGCTACTGTAAACGAACGCTTTAACCTAGAAGAAAAAAATGTGGTGAGCCAAGTGGGATTTGTGTACTGATCATTACCACAACGTATCATCAAGATTGGGTGAAAAAATATTTGCTGGTATTTCAAAAACTCGTTATTTCTTAGAAGGCTGGCAAGCCCTCTCAATGAAATTGCTTTTGCACAGTCTGTGCTTAGGGCTACTTGAAGAGGAAACAAAACATAGGAAAAAATGAGAACTCCTTCATTTTGTCAAGTTTCAAAGAGCTACTACAAACCATGTTGGATTTAGAGTTCCAAATTCATCTGTCTATATAAAGAGAACAGAGTGAAACCTAAAAATAAAAACTGCTACTGTAAACGAACGCTTCAACCTAGAACAACAAATTTGGTGAGCCAAGTGGGATTTGTGTACTTGTCATTACCACCATGTATCATCAAGATTGGGTGAAAAAATAATTGCTGGTATTTCGGAAACTCGTTATATCTTAGAAGCCTGGCAACCCCTCTCAATGAAAGTGCTTTTCCACAGTCTCTGCCTAGTGCTACTTGAAGAGGAAACAAACATAGAGACAAAACTGAGAACTTCTACATTTTGTCAAGTTTCAAAGAGCTACTAAAATCCATGTTGGATTTGAGTTCCAAATTCATCTATCTATATAAAAAAGAACGGAGTGAAACATAAAAATAAAAACTGCTACTGTAAACGAATGCTTTAACCTAGAAGAAAAAAATGTGGTGAGCCAAGTGGGATTTGTGTACTGATCATTACCACCACGTATCATCAAGATAGGGTGAAAAAATATTTGCTGGTATTTCGAAAACTCGTTATTTCTTAGAAGGCTGGCAACCCCTCTCAATGAAATTGCTTTTGCACAGTCTGTGCTTAGGGCTACTTGACGAGGAAACAAAACATAGGACAAAACTGAGAACTCCTTCATTTTGTCAAGTTTCAAAGAGCTACTACAAACCATGTTGGATTTAGAGTTCCAAATTCATCTATCTATATAAAGAGAACAGAGTGAAACCTAAAAATAAAAACTGCTACTGTAAACGAACGCATCAACCTCGAAGAACAAAATTTGGTGAGCCAAGTGGGATTTGTGTACTTGTCATTAACACCAAGTATCATGAAGATTGGGTGAAAAAATTTTTGCTGGTATTTCGGAAACTCATTATTTCTTAGAAGCTTGGCAACCCCTCTCAATAAAAGTGCTTCTCCACAGTCTCTACTTAGGGCTACTTGAAGCGGAAACAAATCCAAGAGACAAAACTGAGAACTCCTTTATTTTGACTAGTTTCAAAGAGCTACTACAAACCATGTTGGATTTAGAGTTCCAAATTCATCTATCCATATAGGAGAGAACAGAGGGACACCTAAAAATATAAACTGCTACTGTAAACGAACGCTTCAACGTAGAAGAACCAAATTTGGTGAGTCAAGTGGAATTTGTGTACTGATCATTACCACCAGTATCATCAAGATTGGGTGAAAAAATATTTGCTGGTATTTTGGAAACTCGTTATTTCTTAGAAGGTTGAAAACAACTCTCAATGAAAGTGCTTTTCCAAAGTCTGTGGCCTAGGGGTACTTGAAGAGGAAACAAACCATAGAGACAAAACTGAGATCTCCTTTATTTTATCACGTTTCAAAGAGCTACTACAAACCATGTTGGAATTTAGTGTTTTAAATTCATCTATATACCTAGGAGAGAACAGAGTGAAACCTAAAAATAAAAACAGCTACTGTAAACGAACGCTTCAACCTAGAAGAACAAAATTTGGTGAGCCAAGTGGTATTTGTGTACTGATCATTACCACCAAGTATCATCAGGATTGGGTGAAAAAATATTGCTGGTATTTCGGAAACTCGTTATTTCTTAGAAGCTTGGGAAACCTTCTCAATGAAAGTACTTTTCCACAGTCCGTGCCTAGGGCTACTTTAAGAGGAAACAAACCATAGAGACAAAACTGAGAACTCCTTTTTTTTTTTGAAGTTTCAAAGAGGTAGTACAAACCATGTTGGATTTAGAGTTCCAAATTCATCTATCTATATAGGAGAGAACTCAGTGAAACCAAAAAATAAAAACTGCTACTGTAAACGAGCGCTTCAACCTCGAAGAACAAAATTTGGTGAGCCAAGTGGGATTTGTGTATTTGTCATTAATACCAAGTATCATCAAGATTGGGTGAAAAACTGTTTGCTGGTATTTCAGATAACTTGTAATTTCTTTAAAGCTTGGCAACCCCTTTCAATGAAAGTGCTTTTCCACAGTCTCTGCCTTAGGGATACTTGAGGAGGAAACAAATCATAGAGACAAAAACTGAGAACTCCTTTATTTTGTCAAGTTTCAAAGAGCTACTACAAACCATGTTGGATTTATAGTTCCAAATTCATCTATCTGTATAGGAGAGAACAGAGGGACACGTGAAATTATAAACTGCTACTGTAAACAAACGCTTCAACCTAGAAGAACCAATTTTGGTGACTCAAGTTGAATTTGTGTACTGATCATTACCACCAGTATCATCAAGATTGGGTGAAAAATATTTGCTGTATTTTGGAAACTCGTTATTTCTTAGAAGCTTGAAAACAACTCTCAATGAAAGTGCTTTTCCACAGTCTGTGCCTAGGGCAACTTGAAGAGGAAACAAACCATAGAGACAAAACTGAGATCTCCTTTATTTTGTCACGTTTAAAAGAGCTACTACAAACCATGTTGTTTTAGAGTTCCAAATTCATCTATCTATATAAAGAGAACAGAGTGAAACCTAAAAATAAAAACTGCTACTGTAAACGAACTCTTCAAACAAGAAGACACAATTTGGTGAGCCAAGTGGTATTTGTGTACTGATCATTACCACCAAGTATCATCAGGATTGGGTGAAAAAATATTTGCTGGTATTTCGGAAACTCGTTATTTCTTAGAAGCTTGGAAAACCCTCTCAAAGAAAGTGCTTATCCACAGTCGTGCCTAGGCTACTTGAAGAGGAAACAAACCATAGAGACAAAACTGAGAACTCCTTTATTTTATGAAGTTTCAAAGAGGTACTACAAACCATGTTGGATGTAGAGTTCCAAATTCATCTATCTATATAGGAGAGAACTGAGTGAAACCTAAAAATAAAAACTGCTACTGTAAACGAAACGCTTCAACCTCGAATAACAAAATTTGGTGAGCCAAGTGGGATTTGTGTACTTGTCATTAATACCAAGTATCATCAAGATTGGGTGAAAACTGTTTGCTGGTATTTCGGAAACTTGTAATTTCTTGGAAGCTTGGCAACCCCTTTTAATTAAAGTGTTTTTCCACAGTCTCTGCTTAGGGATACTGAGGAGGAAGCAAATCATAGAGACAAAACTGAGAACTCCTTTATTTTTTCAACTTTCAAAGAGCTACTACAAACCATGTTGGATTTATAGTTCCAAATTCATCCATCTATATAGGAGAGAACAGAGGGACACCTAAAATTATAAACTGCTACTGTAAACGAACGCTTCAACCTAGAAGAACCAATTTTGGTGAGTCAAGTTGAATTTGTGTACTGATCATTACCACCAGTATCATCAAGATTGGGTGAAAAAAATATTTGCTGGTATTTTGGAAAACTCGTTATTTCTTAGAAGCTTGAAAACAACTCGCAATGAAAGTGCTTTTCCACAGTCTGTGGCTAGGGCTACCTGAAGAGGAAACAAACCCATAGAGACAAAACTGAGATCTCCTTTATTTTGTCACGTTTCAAAGAGCTACTACAAACGATGTTGGATTTAGTGTTTTAAATTCATCTATATACCTAGGAGAGGACAGAGTGAAACCTAAAAATAAAAACTGCTACTGTAAACGAACGCTTCAACCTAGAAGAACAAAATTTGGTGAGCCAAGAGGGATTTGTGTACTTGTTATTACCACCAAGTATCATCAAGATTGGGTGAAAAAATATTTGCTGGAATTTCGGAAACTCGAAATTTCTTGGAAGCTTGGCAAACCCTTTCAAAGAAAGTGCTTTTCCACAGTCTCTGCTTAGGGCTACTTGAAGAGGAAACAAATCATAGAGACAAAACTGAGAACTCCTTTACGTTGTAAAGTTTCAAAGACCTACTACAAACGAAGTTGAATTTAGAGTTCCAAATTCATGTATCTATATAGGAGAGAACAGAGGGACACCTAAAAATATAAACTGCTACTGTAAACGAACGCTTCAAACTAAATGAACAAAATAGGGTGAGTCAAGTGGGATTTGTGTACTGATCATTACCACCAAGTATCATCAAGATTGGGTGAAAAAATATTTGCTGGTATTTTGGAAACTCGTTATTACTTAGAAGCATGGCAACCCCTCTCAATGAAAGTGCTTTTCCAAAGTCTGTGCCTAGGGCTACTTGAAGAGGAAACAAACCATAGAGACAAAACTGAGAACTCCTTTATTTTGTCAAGTTTCAAAGAGCTACTACAAACCAAGTTGGATTTAGAGTTCCAAATTCATCTATCTATGTAGAAGAGAACAGAGTGAAACGTAAATATAAAAACTGCTACTGTGAGATGAAAGCTTCAACCTGGAAGAACAAAATTTGGTGAGCCAAGTGGGATTGGTGTGCTGATCATTACCCCCAAGTATCATCAAGATTGGGTGAAAAATATTTGCTGGTATTTCGGAAACTCGTTATTTCTTAGAAGCCTGGGATACCCTCTCAATGGACGTGCTTTTCCACAGTCTGTGCCTAGGGCTACTTGAAGAGGAAACAAACCATAGAGACAAAACTGAGAACTCCTTTATTTTATGAAGTTTCAAAGAGCTACTACAAACCATGTTGGATTTAGAGTTCCAAATTCATCTATCTATATAGGAGAGAACAGAGTGAAACCTAAAAATAAAAACTGCTTCTGTAAAGGAACGCTTCAACCTAGAAGAACACAATTGGTTAGTGAAGTAAGATTTGTGTAATGATCATTACCACCAAGTATCATCAAGATTGGGTGAAAAAATATTTGCTGGTATTTCGGAAACTCGTTATTTCTTAGAAGCTTGGCAACCCCTCTCAATGAAAGTGCTTTTCCACAGTCTGTGCCTAGGGCTACTTGAAGAAGAAACAAACCATAGAGACAAAACTGAGAAGTATTTTTATTTGTCAAGTTTCAGAGAGCTACTGCGAACCATGTTGGATTTAGAGTTCCAAATTCATATCTCTATATAGGATAGAACAGAGTGAAACCTAAAAATAAAAACTGCTACTGTAGACGAAAGATTCAACCTAGAAGAACAAAATTTGGTGAGCCAAGTGTGATTTGTGTAATTGTCATTACCACAAATTATCATCAAGATTGGGTGAAAAAATATTTGCTGATATTTCGGAAACTCGTAATTTCTTGGAAGCTTGGCAACCCCTTTCAATGAAAGTTCTTTTCCACAGTTTCTGCTTAGGGCTACTTGAAGAAGAATCAAATCATACACACAAAACTGAGAACTCGTTTATTTTGTCAAGTTTCAAAGAGATACTACAAACCATGTTGGATTTAGATTTCCAAATTCATCTATCTATATAGAAGAAAACAGAGTGATAACTAAATATAAAACTATTCATATAGACGAACGATTCAACCTAGAAGAACAAAATTTGGTGAGCCAAGTGAAACTGATGTACTGATCATTACCCCCAAGTATCAACAAGATTGTGTGAAAAAATATTTGCTGGTATTTCGGAAACTCGTTATTTCTTAGAAGCTTGGCAACCCCTCTCAATGAAAGTGCTTTTCCACAGTCTGTGCCTAGGGCTACTTGAAGAGGAAACAAACCATAGAGACCAAACTGAGAACTCCTTTATTTTGTCAAGTTACAAAGAGCTACTACAAACCAAGTTGGATTTAGAGTTCCAAATTCATCCATCTATATCCAAGAGAACAGAGTGAAACCTAAAAATAAAAACTGCTACTGTAAATGAACGCTTCAACCTAGAAGAACAAAATTTGGTGAGTAAAGTGGGATTTGTGTACCGATCATTACCACCACGTATCATCAAGATTTGGTGAAAAAATATTTGCTGGTATTTCGGAAACTCGTTATTTCTTAGAAGCTTGGCAACCCCTTTCAATGAAAGTGCTTTTCCACAGTTAGTAACTAGGGCTACTTCAAGAGGAAAGAAACCATAGAGACAAAACTGAGAACTCCTTTATTTTGTCAAGTTTCAAAGAGCTACTACAAACCATGTTGGATTTAGTGTTCCAAATTCATCTATCTATATAGGAGAGAACAGTGTGAAACCTAGAAATAAAAACTGCTACTGTAAACGAACGCTTCAACATAGAAGAACACAATTTGGTGAGCCAAGTGGTGTTTGTGTACCGATCATTATCACCACGTATCATCAAGATTGGGTGAAAAAATATTTGCTGGTATTTCGGAAACTCGTAATTCATTTGAAGCTTGGCAACCCCTTTCAATGAAAGTGCTTTTCCACAGACTCCGCTTAGGGGTACTTGAAGAGGAAACAAATCATAGAGACAAAACTGAGAACTACTTTTTTTTTCAAGTTTCAAAGCGCTACTACACACCATGCTGGATTTAGAGTTCCAAATTCATCTATCTATATAAGGGAGAACAGAGGGACACCTAAAAATATAAACTGCTACTGTAAACGAACGCTTCAACCTAGAAGAACACAATTTGTTAGTGAAGTAAGATTTGTGTAATGATCATTACCACCAAGTATCATCAGGATTGGGTGAAAAACTATTTACTGGTATTTCGGAAACTCGTTATTTCTTAGAAGCTTGGCAACCCCTCTCAATGAAAGTGCTTTTCCACAGTCTGTGCCTAGGGCTACTTGAAGAAGAAACAAACCATAGAGACAAAACTGTGAAGTATTTTATTTTGTCACGTTTCAGAGAGCTACTGCGAACCATGTTGAATTTAGAGTTCCAAATTCATCTCTCTATATAGGATAGAACAGAGTGAAACGTAAAAATAAAAACTGCTACTGTAGACGAAAGATTCAACCTAGAAGAACAAAATTTGGTGAGCCAAGTGTGATTTGTGTAATTGTCATTACCACAAAGTATCATCAAGTTTGGGTGAAAAAATATTTCCTGGTATTTCGGAAACTCGTAATTTCTTGGAAGCTTGGCAACCCCTTTCAATGAAAGTGCTTTTCCACAGTCTCTGCTTAGGGCTACTTGAAGAGGAATCAAATCATAGACACAAAACTGAGAACTCGTTTATTTTGTCAAGTTTCAAGGAGCTACTACAAACCATGTTGGATTTAGATTTCCAAATTCATCTATCTATATTGAAGAAAACAGAGTGAAACCTAAATATAAAAACTACTAATGTAGACGAACGATTCAACCTAGAAGAACAAAATTTGGTGAGCCAAGTGAAACTGGTGTACTGATCATTACCCCCAAGTATCAACAAGATTGGGTGAAAAAATATTTGTTGGTATTTCGGAAACTCGTTATTTCTTAGAAGCTTGGCAACCCCTTTCAATGAAAGTGCTTTTCCACAGTTAGTAACTAGGGCTACTTCAAGAGGAAAGAAACCATAGAGACAAAACTGAGAACTCCTTTATTTTGTCAAGTTTCAAAGAGCTACTACAAACCATGTTGGATTTAGTGTTCCAAATTCATCTATCTATATAGGAGAGAACAGAGTGAAACCTAAAAATAAAAACTGCTATTGTAAACGAACGCTTCAACCTAGAAGAACACAATTTGGTGAGCCAAGTGGCATTTGTGTACTCACCATTACCACCACGTATCATCAAGATTGGGTGAAAAAATATTTGCTGGTATTTCGGAAACTCGTTATTTTTTAGAAGCTTGGAAACCTCTGTCAATGAACGTGCTTTTCCACAGTCTGTGCCTAGGGCTACTTGAATAGGAAACAAACCATAGAGACAAAAGTGAGAACTCCTTTATTTTGTCAAGTTTCAAAGAGCTTCTACAAACCATGTTGGATTTAGAGTTCCAAATTCATCTATCTATATGGGAGAGAACAGAGTGAAACCTGAATGTAAAAACTGCTACTGTAGATGAACGCTTAAACTTAGAAGAACTAAATTTGGTGAGCCATGTGGGATTTGTGTACTGATCATTACCACCACGTATCATCAAGATTGCGTGAAAAAATATTGCTGGTATTTCGGAAACTCGTTATTTCTTGGAAGCTTGGCAACCCGTTTCAATGAAAGTGCTTTTCCACAGTCTGTACCTAGGGCTACTTGAAGAGGAAACACACCATAGAGAAAGAACTGAGAACTCCTTTATTTTGTCAAGTTTCAAACTTGACAAACCATGTTGGATTTAGAGTTCCAAATTCATCTATCAATATAGAAGAGAACAGAGTGATACCTAAATATATAAACTGCAACTGTAGAAGAACGCTTCAAACTAGAAGAACAAAATTTGGTGAGCCAAGTGGGATTTGTGTACTTGTCATTACCACCACGTATCATCAAGATTGGGTGAAAAAATTTTTGCTGGTATTTCGGAAAATCGTAATTTCTTGGAAGCTTGGCAACACCTTTCAATGAAAGTGCTTTCCACAGTCTCTGCTTATGGCTTCTTGACGAGGAAACAAACCATAGAGACAAAACTGAGAACTACTTTTTTTGCCAAGTTTCAAAGAGCTTCTACAAACCATGTTGGATTTAGAGTTCCAAATTCATCTATCTATATAGGAGATAACAGAGGGAAACCTAAATATAAAAACTGCTACTGTAGAAGAACGCTTCAACCTAGAAGAACAAAATTGGTGAGCCAGGTGGGATTTGTGAACTGATCATTACCACCAAGTATCATCAAGATTTTGTGAAAAAATATTTGCTGGTATTTCGGAAACTACTTATTTCTTAGAAGCTTGGCAACCCCTCATAATGAAAGTGCTTTTCCACAGTCTGTGCCTAGGGCTACTTGACGAGGAAACAAACCATAGAGACAAAACTGAGATCTCCTTTATTTGGTCACGTTTCAAAGAGCTATTACAAACCATGTAGGATTTAGTGTTTTAAATTCATCTATATATCTAGGAGAGAACAGTGTGAAACCTAAAATAAAAACTGCTACTGTAAATGAACGCTTCAACCAAGAAAAACAAAATTTGGTGACCCAAGTGGGATTTGTGTACTGATCATAACCACCATGTATCATCAAGATTGGGTGAAAAAAAATTTGCTGGTATTTCGGAAACTCGTTATTTCTTAGAAGCTTGGCAACCCCTCTCAATGAAAGTGCTTTTCCACAGTCTGTGCCTAGGGCTACTTGAAGAAGAAACAAACCATAGAGACAAAACTGTGAAGTATTTTATTTTGTCACGTTTCAGAGAGCTACTGCGAACCATGTTGAATTTAGAGTTCCAAATTCATCTCTCTATATAGGATAGAACAGAGTGAAACGTAAAAATAAAAACTGCTACTGTAGACGAAAGATTCAACCTAGAAGAACAAAATTTGGTGAGCCAAGTGTGATTTGTGTAATTGTCATTACCACAAAGTATCATCAAGTTTGGGTGAAAAAATATTTCCTGGTATTTCGGAAACTCGTAATTTCTTGGAAGCTTGGCAACCCCTTTCAATGAAAGTGCTTTTCCACAGTCTCTGCTTAGGGCTACTTGAAGAGGAATCAAATCATAGACACAAAACTGAGAACTCGTTTATTTTGTCAAGTTTCAAGGAGCTACTACAAACCATGTTGGATTTAGATTTCCAAATTCATCTATCTATATTGAAGAAAACAGAGTGAAACCTAAATATAAAAACTACTAATGTAGACGAACGATTCAACCTAGAAGAACAAAATTTGGTGAGCCAAGTGAAACTGGTGTACTGATCATTACCCCCAAGTATCAACAAGATTGGGTGAAAAAATATTTGTTGGTATTTCAGAAACTCGTTATTTCTTAGAAGCTTGGCAACCCCTTTCAATGAAAGTGCTTTTCCACAGTTAGTAACTAGGGCTACTTCAAGAGGAAAGAAACCATAGAGACAAAACTGAGAACTCCTTTATTTTGTCAAGTTTCAAAGAGCTACTACAAACCATGTTGGATTTAGTGTTCCAAATTCATCTATCTATATAGGAGAGAACAGAGTGAAACCTAAAAATAAAAACTGCTATTGTAAACGAACGCTTCAACCTAGAAGAACACAATTTGGTGAGCCAAGTGGCATTTGTGTACTCACCATTACCACCACGTATCATCAAGATTGGGTGAAAAAATATTTGCTGGTATTTCGGAAACTCGTTATTTTTTAGAAGCTTGGAAACCTCTGTCAATGAACGTGCTTTTCCACAGTCTGTGCCTAGGGCTACTTGAATAGGAAACAAACCATAGAGACAAAAGTGAGAACTCCTTTATTTTGTCAAGTTTCAAAGAGCTTCTACAAACCATGTTGGATTTAGAGTTCCAAATTCATCTATCTATATGGGAGAGAACAGAGTGAAACCTGAATGTAAAAACTGCTACTGTAGATGAACGCTTAAACTTAGAAGAACTAAATTTGGTGAGCCATGTGGGATTTGTGTACTGATCATTACCACCACGTATCATCAAGATTGCGTGAAAAAATATTGCTGGTATTTCGGAAACTCGTTATTTCTTGGAAGCTTGGCAACCCGTTTCAATGAAAGTGCTTTTCCACAGTCTGTACCTAGGGCTACTTGAAGAGGAAACACACCATAGAGAAAGAACTGAGAACTCCTTTATTTTGTCAAGTTTCAAACTTGACAAACCATGTTGGATTTAGAGTTCCAAATTCATCTATCAATATAGAAGAGAACAGAGTGATACCTAAATATATAAACTGCAACTGTAGAAGAACGCTTCAAACTAGAAGAACAAAATTTGGTGAGCCAAGTGGGATTTGTGTACTTGTCATTACCACCACGTATCATCAAGATTGGGTGAAAAAATTTTTGCTGGTATTTCGGAAAATCGTAATTTCTTGGAAGCTTGGCAACACCTTTCAATGAAAGTGCTTTCCACAGTCTCTGCTTATGGCTTCTTGACGAGGAAACAAACCATAGAGACAAAACTGAGAACTACTTTTTTTGCCAAGTTTCAAAGAGCTTCTACAAACCATGTTGGATTTAGAGTTCCAAATTCATCTATCTATATAGGAGATAACAGAGGGAAACCTAAATATAAAAACTGCTACTGTAGAAGAACGCTTCAACCTAGAAGAACAAAATTGGTGAGCCAGGTGGGATTTGTGAACTGATCATTACCACCAAGTATCATCAAGATTTTGTGAAAAAATATTTGCTGGTATTTCGGAAACTACTTATTTCTTAGAAGCTTGGCAACCCCTCATAATGAAAGTGCTTTTCCACAGTCTGTGCCTAGGGCTACTTGACGAGGAAACAAACCATAGAGACAAAACTGAGATCTCCTTTATTTGGTCACGTTTCAAAGAGCTATTACAAACCATGTAGGATTTAGTGTTTTAAATTCATCTATATATCTAGGAGAGAACAGTGTGAAACCTAAAATAAAAACTGCTACTGTAAATGAACGCTTCAACCAAGAAAAACAAAATTTGGTGACCCAAGTGGGATTTGTGTACTGATCATAACCACCATGTATCATCAAGATTGGGTGAAAAAAAATTTGCTGGTATTTCGGAAACTCGTTATTTCTTAGAAGCTTGGCAACCCCTCTCAATGAAAGTGCTTTTCCACTGTCTGTGCCTAGGGCTACTTGAAGAAGAAACAAACAACAGAGACAAAACTGAGAGCTACTTTATTTTGCCATGTTTCAAAGAGCTACTTCAAACCATGTTGGATTTAGAGTTCCAAATTCACCTATCTATATAGGATTGAACAGAGTGAAACGTACATATATAAACTGCTGCTGTAGACGAACGCTTCAACCTAGAAGAACACAATTTGGTGAGCCAAGTGGGATTTGTGTACTGATCATTACCACCAAGTGTCATCAAGATTGGGTGAAAAAATATTTGCTGGTATTTCGGAAACTCGTTATTTCTTAGAAGCTTGGCAACCCCTCTCAATGAAAGTGCTTTTCCACAGACTGTGCCTAGGGCTACTTGAAGAGGAAACAAACCATAGAGACTAAACTGAGAACACCTTTATTTTGTCAAGTTTCAAAGAGCTACTACAAAACATGTTGGATTTAGAGTTCCAAATTCATCTATCTATACAGGATAGAACAGAGCGAAACCTAAAAATAAAAACTGCTACTGTAAACGAACGCTGCAAACTAGAAGAACAAAATTTGTTGAGCTAAGTGGGATTTGTGTACTTGTCATTACCACCACGTATCATCAAGATTGGGTGAAAAAATATTTGCTGGTATTTCGGAAACTCGTAATTTCTTGGAAGCTTGGCAACCCCTTTCAATGAAAGTGCTTTTCCCCAGTGTCTGCTTAGGGCTACTTGAAGAGGAAACAAACCATAGAGACAAAACTGAGAACTACTTTTTTTTTGTCAAGTTTCAAAGAGCTACTACAAACCATGTTGGATTTAGAATTCCAAATTCATCTATCTATATAGGAGAGAACAGAGAAAAACCGAATTACAAAAACTGCTACTTAGACGAACGCTTAAACCTCGAAGAACAGAATTTGGTGAGCCAAGTGGGAATTGTGTCCTGATCATTACCACTCATTATCATAAAGATTGGGTGAAAAAATATTTGCTGATATTTCAGAAACTCGTTTTTTCTTGGAAGCTTGGCAACCCCTCTCAATGAAAGTGCTTTTCACAGTCTGTGCCTAGGGCTACTTGAAGAGGAAACAATCCATAGATACAAAACTGAGATCTACTTGATTTTGTCAAGTTTCAAATAGTTACTAAAAAACCATGTTGGATTTAGAGTTCCAAATTCATCTATCTATATAGGAGAGATCAGAGGGAGACCGAAATATAAAAACGACTACTGTAGACGAACGCTTCAAACCAGAAGAACAAAATTTGGTGAGCCAAGTGGGATTAGTGTACCGATCATTACCACCACGTATCATCAAGATTGGGTGAAAAAATATTTGTTGGTATTTCGGAAACTCGTAATTCATTTGAAGCTTGGCAACCCCTTTCAATGAAAGTGCTTTTCCACAGACTCCGCTTAGGAGTACTTGAAGAGGAAACAATTCATAGAGACAAAACTGAGAACTCCTTTGTTTTGTCAAGTTTGAAAGAGCTACTAGAAACCATGTTGAATTGAGAGTTCCAAATTCATCTATCTATATGGAGAGAACAGAGGGAAACCTAAAAATATAAACTGCTACTGTAAAGGAACGCTTCAACCTAGAAGAACAAAATTTGGTGAGCCATGTGGGATTTGTGTACCAATCATTACCACCAAGTATCATCCAGATTGGGTGAAAAAATATTTGCTGGTATTTCGGAAACTCGTAATTTCTTGGAAGCTTGGCAACCCCTTTCAATGAAAGTGCATTTCCACAGTCTCTGCTTAGGGCTACTTGTAGAGGAAACAAACCATAGAGACAAAACTGAGAACTACTTTATTTTATGAAGTTTCAAAGAGCTACTACAAACCATGTTGGATTTAGAGTTCCAAATTCATCTATCTATATAGGAGAGAACAGAGTGAAACCTAAAAATAAAAAACTGCTTCTGTAAAGGAACGCTTCAACCTAGAAGAACAAAATTTGGTGAGCCAAGTGGGATTTGTGTATTTGTCATTACCACCACGTATCGTCAAGATTGGGTTACAAAATATTTGCTGGTATTTCGGAAACTCGTAATTTCTTGGAAGCTTGGCAACTCCTTTCAATGAAAGTGATTTTCCACAGTCTCTGCTTAGGGCTAATTGAAGAGGAAACAAATCATAGAGACAAAACTGAGAAGTAGTTTTTTTGTCAAGTTTCAAAGCGTTACTACAAACCATGCTGGATTTAGAGTTCCAAATTCATCTATCAATATAGGGGAGAACAGAGGGACACCTAAAAATATAAACTGCTACTCTAAACGAACGCTTCAACCTAGAAGAACACAATTGGTTAGTGAAGTAAGATTTGTGTAATGATCATTACCACCAAGTATCATCAAGATTGGGTGAAAAAATATTTGCTGGTGTTTCGGAAACTCGTTATTTCTTAGAAGCTTGGCAAACCCTCTCAATAAAAGTGCTTTTCCACAGTCTGTGCCTAGGGCTACTTGAAGAAGAAACAAACCATAGAGACACAACTGAGAAGTATTTTATTTTGTCAAGTTTCAGAGAGCTACTGCGAACCATGTTGGATTTAGAATTCCAAATTCATCTCTCTATATAGGATAGAACAGAGTGAAACCTAAAAATAAAAACTGCTACTGTAGACGAAAGATTCAACCTAGAAGAACCAAGTTTGGTGAGCCAAGTGTGATTTGTGTAATTGTCATTACCACAAAGTATCATCAAGATTGGGTGAAAAAGTATTTGCTGGTATTTCGGAAACTCGTTATTTTTTAGAAGCTTGGAAACCTCTCTCAATGAAAGTGCTTTTCCACAGTCTGTGCCTAGGGCTACTTGAATAGAAAACAAACCATAGAGACAAAAGTGAGAACTCCTTTATTTTGTCAAGTTTCAAAGAGCTTCTACAAACCATGTTGGATTTAGAGTTCCAAATTCATCTATCTATATAGTAGAGAACAGAGGGAAACCTAAAAATAAAAACTGCTACTGTAGACGAACGCTTCAACCTAGAAAACAAAATTTGGTGAGTAAAGTGGGATTTGTGTACCGATCATTACCACCAAGTATCATCAAGATTGGGTGAAAAAATATTTGCTGGTATTTCGGAAACTCGTAATTTCTTGGAAGCTTGGCAACCCCTTTCAATGAAAGTGCTTTTCCACAGTGTCTGCTTAGGGCTACTTGAAAAGGAAACAAACCATAGAGACAAAACTGAGAACTCCTTTATTTTGCCAAGTTTCAAAGAGCTACTACAAACCATGTTGGATTTAGATTTCCAAATTCATCTATCTATATAGGAGAGAACAGAGTGAAACCTACATATGAAAACTGCTGCTGTAGACGAATGCTTCAACCTAGAAGAACACAATTTGGTGAGCCAAGTGGGATCTGTGTACTGATCCTTACCACCAATTATCATCAAGATTGGGTGAAAAAATATTTGCTGATATTTCGGAAACTCGTTATTTCTTAGAAGCTTGGCAACCCCTCTCAATGAAAGTGCTTTTCCACAGTCTGTGCCTAGGGCTATTTGAAGAGGAAACAAACCATAGAGACAAAACTGATAACTCCTTATTTTGTCAAGTTTCAAAGAGCTACTACAAACCACGTTGGATTTAGAGTTCCAAATTCATGTATCTATATAGGAGAGAACAGAGTGAGACCTTAATATAAAAACTGCTACTGTAGACGAACGCTTCAACCTCGAAGAACAGAACTTGGTGAGCCAAGTGGGATTTGTTTCCTGATTATTACCACCCATTATCATAAAGATTGGGTGAAAAAATATTTGCTGGTATTTCAGAAACTCGTTATTTATTAGAAGGTTGGCAACCCCTCTCAATGAAAGTGCTTTTCCACATTCTGTGCCTAGGGCTACTTGAAGAGGAAACAAAACATAGAGACAAACCTGAGAACTCCGTTATTTTGTCACGTTTCAAGGAGCTACTACAAACCATGTTGGATTTAGAGTTTCAAATTCATCTATCTATATAGGAGAGAACAGAGGGAAACCTAAATATAAAATTGCTATTGTAGAAGAAAGCTTCAACTTAGAAGAACAAAATTTGGTGAGCCAAGTGGGATTTGTGTACTGATCATTACCACCAAGTATCATCAAGATTGGGTGAAAAAATATTTGCTGGTATTTCGGAAACTCGTTATTTCTTAGAAGCTTCGCAACCCCTCTCAATGAAAGTGCTTTTCCACAGTCTGTGCCTAGGGCTATTGAAGAGGAAACAAACCATAGAGACAAAACTGAGAACTCCTTTATTTTGTCAAGTTTCAAAGAGCTATTACAAACCATGTTGGATTTAGAGTTCCAAATTCATCTATCTATATATGAGAGAACAAAGTGAAACCTAAAAATAAAAACGGCTACTGTAAACGAACGCTTCAACCTCAAAGAACAAAATTTGATGAGCCAAGTGGGATTTGTGTACATATCATACCACAAAGTGTTATCAAGATTGGGTGAAAAAATATTTTCTGGTATTTCGGAAACTCGTTATTCCTTGGAAGCTTGGCAACCCTTTTCAATGCAAGTGCTTTTCCACAGTTTGTGCCTAGGGCTACTTGAAGAGGAAAAAACCATAGAGACAAAACAGAGAACTAATTTATTTTGTCAAGTTTCAAAGAGCTACTACAAACCGTGGTGGATTTAGAGTTCCAAATTCATCTATCTATATAGAAGACAACAGAGTGAAACCTAAATATAACAACTTCTACTGTAGACGAACGCTTAAACCTAGAGGAACAAAATTTGGTGAGCAAAGTGGGATTTGTGTACTGATCATTACCACCAGGTATCATCAATATTGGGTGAAAAAATATTTGCTGCTATTTCGGAAACTCGTTATTTCTTAGAAGCCTCAATACCCCTCTCAATGAAAGTGCTTTTCCACAGTCTGTGCCTAGGGCTACTTGAAGAGGAAACAAACCATAGAGACAAAACTGAGAACTCCTTTATTTTGTCATGTTTCAAAGAGGTACTACAAACCATGTTGTATTTTCAGTTAAAATTCATGTATCTATATAGGAGAGAACAGAGTGAAATCAAAAATAAAAAGTGCAACTGTAAACGAACGTTTCCACCTAGAAGAACAAAATTTGGTGAGCCAAGTGGGATTTGTGTACTTGTCATTACCACCACGTATCATCAAGTTTGGGTGAAAAAATATTTGCTGGTATTTCGGAAACTCGTAATTTATTGGAAGATTGGCAACTCCTAATAATGAAATTGCTTTTCCACAGTCTCTGCTTAGGGCTACTTGATGAAAAAACAAACCATAGAGACAAAACTGAGAACTACTTTTTTTGTCAAGTTTCAAAGAGCTACTACAAACCATGTTGGTTTTAGAGTTCCAAACTCATCTATTTATATAGGGGAGAACAGAGGGAAAACTAATATAAAAATTACTACTCTAGACCAACCCTTCAACCTCGAAGAACAGAATTTGGTGAGCCAAGTGGGATTTGTGTTCTGATCATTACCACCAAGTATCATCAAGATTGGGTTTAAAAAAAATATTTGCTTGTATTTCGGAAACTCGTAATTTCTTAGAAGCTTGTCAACCCCTCTCAATGTAAGTGCTTTTCCACAGTCTGTGCCTGGGCTACATGAAGAGGAAACACACCAGAGAGCCAAAACTGAGAACTACTTTATTTTGTCAAGGTTCAAAGAGCTACTACTAACCATGTTGGATTTAGAGTTCCAAATTCCTCTATCTGTATAGGAGAGAACAGAGGGAAACCTAAAAATATAAACTGCTACTGTAAACGAACGCTTCAACCTAGAAGAAAAAAATATGTGAGTCAAGTGGGATTTGTGTACCGATAATTACCACCAAGTATCATCATGATTGGGTAAAAAAATATTTCCTGGTATTTCGGGAACGCGTTATTCCTAGGAAGCTTTCAACCCCTTTCAATGAAAGTGCTTTTCCACAGTGTGTGCCTAGGGGTACTTGAAGAGGAAACAAACCATAGAGACAAAACTGAGAAATACTTTATTTTGTCAAGGTTCAAAGAGCTACTACAAACCATGTTGGATTTAGAGTTCCATATTCATCTATCCATATAGGAGAGAACAGAGTGAAATCTAAATATAAAAATTGCTACTGTAGACGAACGCTTAAACATAGAAGAACAACATTTGGTGAGCCAATTGGGATATGTGGCCTAATCATTACCACCAAGTATCATCAAGATTGGGTAAAAAAATATTTGCTGTTTTTTCGGAAACTCGTTATTTCTTAGAAGCTTGGCAACCCCTCTCAATGAAAGTGCTTTTCCACAGTCTGTGCCTAGGTCTACATGAAGAGGAAACAAACCATAGAGACAAGACTGACAACTCCTTTATTTAGTCAAGTTTCAAAGAGCTACTACAAACCATGTTGGATTTAGAGTTCCAAATTCATCTATCTATATAGGAGAGAACAAAGTGAAACCTAAAAAAAAAAAAAAAACTGCTACTGTAAACGAACGCTTCAACCTAAAAGAAAAAAATTT
This sequence comes from Callospermophilus lateralis, assembly GCF_048772815.1. Classification (NCBI taxonomy): domain Eukaryota; kingdom Metazoa; phylum Chordata; class Mammalia; order Rodentia; family Sciuridae; genus Callospermophilus; species Callospermophilus lateralis. Next base: position 82,577 of record NW_027513622.1, read on the forward strand.
GGTGAGAAAATTGGGATTTGTGTACTGATCATTACCACCACGTATCATCAAGATTGGGTGAAAAAATATTTGCTGGTATTTCGGAAACTCGTTATTTCTTAGAAGCTTGGCAAGCCCTCTCAATGAACGTGCTATTCCACAGTCTGTGCCTAGGGCTACTGGAAGAGGAACAAACCATGGAGACAATACTGAGAACTACTTTATTTTGTCAAGTTTCAAAGAGCTACTACAAAACATGTTGGATTTTGAGTTCCATATTCATCTATCTGTACAGGAGAGAATAGAGTGAAACCTAAATATAAAAACTGCTACTCTAGACGAAGGCTTCAACCTAGAAGAACAAAATTTCGTGAGTCAAGTTTGATTTGTGTACTGATCATCACCACCAAGTATCATCAAGATTGGGTGAAAAAATATTTGCTGGTATTTAAGAAACTCGTAATTTCTTGGAAGCTTGGCAACCCCTTTCAAAGAAAGTGCTTTTCCACAGTATCTGATTAGGGCTACTTGAAGACTATACAAACCATAGAGACAAAACTGAGAACTACTTTGTATTGTCAAGTTTCAAAGAGCTACTACAAACGATGTTGGATTTAGAGTTCCAAATTCATTTATCTATATAGGAGAGAACAGAGGGAAACCTAAATATAAATACTGCTACTGTAGACGAACGCTTCAACCTAGAAGAACACAATTTGGTGAGCCAAGTGGGATTTGTGTACTGTTCATTACCACAAAGTATCATAAAGATTGGGTGAAAAAATATTTGCTGATATTTCGGAAACTCGTTATTTCTTAGAAGCTTGGCAACCCCTCGCAATAAAAGTGCTTTTATACAATCTTTGCCTAGGGCTACTTGAAGAGGAAATAAATCATAGAGACAAAACTGAGAACTCCTTTATTTTGTCAAGTTTCAAAGAGCTAGTACAAACCATGTTGGATTTAGAGTTTCAAATTCATCTATCTATATAGGAGAGAACAGAGGAAAACCTACATATAAAAAACTGCTACTGTAGACGAACGCTTCAACCTATAAGAACACAATTTGGTGAGCCAAGTGGGATTTGTGTACTGATAATTACCACCAAGTATCATCAAGATTGGGTGAAAAAATATTTGCTGGTATTTCGGAAACTCGTAATTTCTTGGTAGCTTGGCAACCCCTTTCAATGAAAGTGCTTTACCACAGTCTCTGCTTAGGGCTACTTGAAGAGGAAACAAACCATAGAGACAAAACTGAAAACTACTTTTTTTGGTCAAGTTTCAAAGAGCTACTACAAACCATGTTGGATTTAGAGTTTTAAATTCATCTATCTATATAAGAGATAACAGAGGGAAACCTAAATTTGAAACTGCTACTGTAGACGAACGCTTCAACCTAGAAGAACAAAATTTGGTGAGCCAAATGGGATTTGTGTACTTGTCATTACCACCACGTATCATCAAGATTGGGTGTAAAATATTTGCTGGTATTTAAGAAACTCGCAATTTCTTGGAAGCTTAGAAATTCCTTTCAATGAAAGTGCTTTTCCACAGTCTCCGCTTAGGGCTACTTGAAGACTATACAAACCATAGAGACAAAACTGAGAACTACTTTGTATTGTCAAGTTTCAAAGAGCTACTACAAACCATGATGGATTTAGAGTTCCAAATTCATCTATCTATATAGGAGAGAACAGAGGGAAACTTAAATATAAATACTGCTACTGTAGACGAACGATTCAACCTAGAAGAACAAAATTTGGTGAGCCAAGTGAGATTTGTGTACTGTCCATTACCAAAAGTATCATCAAGATTGGGTGAAAAAATATTTGCTGGTATTTTGGAAACTCGTTATTTCTTAGAAGCTTGGCAATCCCTCGAATAAAAGTGCTTTTAGACAGTCTGTGCCTAGGGCTACTTGAAGAGGAAACAAACCATAGAGACAAAACTGAGAACTCCTTTATTTTGTCAAGTTTCAAAGAGCTACTACAAACCATGTTGGATTTAGAGTTCCAAATTCATCTATCTGTATAGGAGAGAATAGAGTGAAACCTAAATATAAAAACTGCTACTCTAGACGAACGCTTCAACCTAGAAGAACAAAATTTGGTGAGTCAAGTTTGATTTGTGTACTGATCATTACCACCAAGTATCATCAAGATTGGGTGAAAAAATATTTGCTGGTATTTAAGAAACTCGTAATTTCTTGGAAGCTTGGCAACCCCTTTCAATGAAAGTGCTTTTCCACAGTATCTGATTAGGGCTACTTGAAGACTATACAAACCATAGAGACAAAACTGAGAACTACTTTGTATTGTCAAGTTTCAAAGAGCTACCACAAACGATGTTGGATTTAGAGTTCCAAATTCATCTATCTATATAGGAGAGAACAGAGGGAAACCTAAAAATATAAACTGCTACTGTAATCGAAAGCTTCAAACTAGAAGAACAAAATTTTGTGAGCCAAGTGGGATTTGTGTACCGATCATTACCACCAAGTATCATCGAGATTGGGTGAAAAAACATTTGCTGGTATTTCGGAAACTCGTAATTTCTTGGAAGCTTGGCAACCCCTTTCAATGAAAGTGCTTTTCCACGGTCTCTGCTTAGGACTACTTGAAGAGGAAACAAACCATAGAGACAAAACTGAGAACTCCTTTATTTTGTCAAGTTTCAAAGAGCTACTACAAACCATGTTTGATTTAGAGTTCCAAATTCATCTATCTATATAGGAGTGAGCAGGGTGAAACCTAAACATAAAAACTGCTACTGTAGCCGAACGCTTCAACCTAGAAGAACAAAATTTGGTGAGGCAAGTGGGATTTGTGTACTGATCATTACCACCACGTATCATCAAGATTGGGTGAAAAATATTTGCTGGTATTTTGGAAATTTTTATTTCTTACAAGCTTGGCAACCCCTCTCAATGAAAGTGCTTTTCCACAGTCTGTGCCTAGGCTACTTGAAGAGGAAACAAACCATGAGACAAAACTGAGAAATACATTATTTTGTCACGTTTCAAAGAGCTACTACAAACCATGTTGGATTTCGAGTTCCAAATTGATCTATCTATATAAGAGAGAACAGAGTGAAACCTACATATAAAAACTGCTACTGTAGCCGAACGCTTCAAACTAGAAGAAAAAAATTTGGTGAGCCAAGTGGGATTTTTGTACTCGTCTTTACCACAACGTATCATCAAGTTTGGGTGAAAAATATTTGCTGGTATTTCGGAAATCCTTATTTCTTACAAGCTTGGCAACCCCTCTCAAAGAAAGTGCTTTTCCACAGTCTGTGCCTAGGGCTACTTGAAGATTAAACAAACCATAGAGAAAAAACCGAGAACTCCTTTATTTTTTCAAGTTTCAAAGAGCTACTACAAACCATTTTGGATTTAGTGTTCCATATTCATCTATCTATATAGGAGAGAACAGAGTGAAACCTAAAAAGAAAAACTGCTACTGTAAATGAACGCTTCAATCTAGAAGAACAAAATTTGTTGAGCCAAGTGGGATTTGTGTACTCATTATTACCACCAAGTATCATCGAGATTGGGTGAAAAAATATTTCATGGTATTTCCGAAATTCGTTATTGCTTAGAAGCTTGGCAATCCCTCTCAATGAAAGTGCTTTTCCACAGTCTGTGCCTAGGGCTACTTGAAGAGGAAACAATCCATAAAGACAAAACCGAGAACTCCTTTATTTTTTCAAGTTACAAAGAGCTACTACAAACCATTTTGGATTTAGTGTTCCAAATTCATCTATCTATAAAGGAGAGAACAGAGTGAAACCTAAAAAGAAAAACTGCTACTGTAAACGAACGCTTCAACCTAGAAGAACAAAATTTGGTGAGCCAAGTGGGAATTGTGTACTTGTCATTACCACCACGTATCATCAAGATTGGGTGAAAAAATATTTGCTGGTATTTCGGAAACTCGTAATTTCTCGAAAGCTTGGCAACTCCTTTCAATGAAAGTTCTTTTCCACAGTCTCTGCTTAGGACTACTTGAAGAGGAAACAAATCATAGAGACAAAATTAAGAACTACTTTTTGTCAATATTCAAAGAGCTACTACAAACCATGTTGGATTTAGAGTTCCAAATTCATCTATCTATATAGGAGAGAACAGGGTGAAACTTAAAAATAAAAAATGCTACTGTAAACGAACGCTTCAACCTAGAAGAACAAAACTTGGTGAGCTAAGTGGGATTTGTGTACTTGTTATTACCACCACGTTCATCAAGACTGAGTGAAAAAATATTTGCTGGTATTTTGGAAACTCCTAATTTCTTGAAAGCTTGGCAACCCATTTCAATGAAAGTGCTATTCCACAGTCTCTGCTTAGGGCTACTTGAGAAGGAAACAAACCATAGAGACAAAACTGAGAACTCCTTTATTTTTTCAAGTTTCAAGAAGATACTACAAACCATGTTGGATTTAGAGTTCCAAATTCATCTATCTATATAGGAGAGAACAGAGGGAAACCTAAATATAAAAACTGCTACTGTAGATGAACGCTTCAACCTAGAAGAACACAATTTATTGAGCCAAGTGGGATTTTTGTACTGATCCATTATCGCCAAGTATCATCAAGATTGGGTGAAAAAATATTGCTGGTATTTCGGAAACTCGTTATTTCTGAAGCTTGGCAACCCCCTTCAATGAAAGTGCTTTTCCACAGTCTGTGCCTAGGGCTACTTGAAGAGGAAACAAACCATAGAGACAATACTCAGAACTCCTTTATTTTGTCAAGTTTCAAAATAGCTACTACAAACCATGTTGGATTTAGCATTCCAAATTCATCTATCTATATAGGAGATAACAAAGTGAAACCTAAAAATAAAAACTGCTACTGTAATGAACGCTTCAACCTAGAAGAACAAAATTTGGTAAGCCAAGTGGCATTTGTGTACTTGTCATTACCACCACATATGATCAAGATTGGGTGAAAAAATATTTGCTGGTTTTCGGAAACTCGTAATTTCTCCAAAGCGTGGCAACTCCTTTCAATGAAAGTTCTTTTCCACAGTCTCTGATTAGGACTACTTGAAGAGGAAACAAATCATAGAAACAAAATAAAGAACTACTTTTTGTCAATATTCAAAGAGCTACTAAAAACCATGTTGGATTTAGAGTTCCAAATTCATCTATCTATATAGGAGAGAACAGAGTGAAACCTAAAAATAAAAAATGCTACTGTAAATGAGCGCTTCAACCTAGAAGAACAAAACTTGGTGAGCCAAGTGGGATTTGTGTACTTGTCATTACCACCACGTTCATCAAGACTGGGTGAAAAAATATTTGTTGGTATTTTGGAAACTCCTAATTTCTTGAAAGCTTGGCAACCCATTTCAATGAAAGTGCTTTTCCACAGTCTCTGCTTATTGCTACTTGAGGAGGAAACAAACCATAGAGACAAAACTGAGAACTCCTTTATATTGTCAAGTTTCAAGGAGATACTACAAACCATGTTGGATTTAGAGTTCCAAATTCATCTATCTATATAGGAGAGAACAGAGGGAAACCTAAATATAAAAACTGCTACTGTAGACGAACGCTTCAACCTAGAAGAACACAATTTATTGAGCCAAGTGGGATTTGTGTACTGATCATTATCGCCAAGTATCATCAAGATTGGGTGAAAAAATATTTGCTGGTATATTGGAAACTCGTTATTTCATGGAAGCTTGGCAACCCCCTTCAATGAAAGTGCTTTTCCACAGTCTGTGCCTAGGGCTACTTGAAGAGGAAACAAACCATAGAGACAATACAGAGAACTACTTATTTTGTCAAGTTTCAAAAGCTACTACAAACCATGTTGGATTTAGAGTTCCAAATTTTTCGATCTATATAAGAGAGAACAGAATGAAACCTAAAAACAAAAACTGCTACTGTAAACGAACGCTTCAACCTAGAAGAACAAAATTTGTTAAGCCAAGTGGGATTTGTGTACTTGTCATTACCACCACGTATCATCAACATTGGGTAAAAAATATTTGCTGGTATTTCGGAAACTCGTAATTTCTCGAAAGCTTGGCAACTCCTTTCAATGAAAGTTCTTTTCCACAGTCTCTGCTTAGGACTACTTGAAGAGGAAACAAATCATAGAGACAAAATTAAGAACTACTTTTTGTCAATATTCAAAGAGCTACTACAAACCATGTTGGATTTAGATTTCCAAATTCATCTATCTATATCGGAGAGAACAGGGTGAAACCTAAAAATGAAAAATGCTTCTGTAAACGAACGCTTCAACCTAGAAGAACAAAACTTGGTGAGCCAAGTGGGATTTGTGTACTTGTCATTACCACCACGTTCATCATGACTGGGTGAAAAAATATTTGCTGGTATTTTGGAAACTCCTAAATTCTTGAAAGCTTGGCAACCCATTTCAATGAAAGTGCTTTTCCACAGTCTCTGCTTAGGGCTACTTGAGGAGGAAACAAACCATAGAGACAAAACTGAGAACTCCTTTATTTTGTCAAGTTTCAAGGAGATACTACAAACCATGTTGGATTTAGAGTTCCAAATTCATCTATCTATATAGGAGAGAACAGAGGGAAACCTAAATATAAAAACTGCTACTGTAGACGAACGCTTCAACCTAGAAGAACACAATTTATTGAGCCAAGTGGGATTTGTGTACTGATCATTATCGCCAAGTATCATCAAGATAGGGTGAAAAAATATTTGCTGGTATTTCGGAAACTCGTTATTTCTTGGAAGCTTGGCAAACCCCTTCAATGAAAGTGCTTTTCCACAGTCTGTGCCTAGGGCTACTTGAAGAGGAAACAAACCATAGAGACAATACTCAGAACTCCTTTATTTTGTCAAGTTTCAAAGAACTACTACAAACCATGTTGGATTTAGAGTTCCAAATTCATCTATCTATATAGAAAAGAAGAGAGTGAAACCTAAATATAAAAACCGCTACTGTAGACGAACGCTTCAACCTAGAAATACAAAATTTGGTGAGCCAAGTGGGAATGGTGTACTGATCATTACCACCAAGTATCATCAAGATTGGGTGAAAAAATATTTGCTGGTATGTCGGAAACTCGTTATTTCTTAGAAGATTGGCAACCCCTCTCAATGAAAGTGCTTTTCCACAGTCTGTGCCTATGGCTACTTGAACAGGAAACCAACCAGAGAGACAAAACTGAAAACTCCTTTATTTTGTCACGTTTCAAAGAGCTACTACAAACCATGTTGGATTTAGAGTTCCAAATTCATCTATCTACATAGGAGAGAACAGAGGGAAACCTAAAAATATAAACTGCTACTGTAAACGAATGCTTTAACCTAGAAGTGTCAAAATTTGGTGAGTCAATGGGATTTGTGTACAGATCATTACCACCAAGTATCATCAAGATTGGGTAAAAAAATATTTGCTGGTAATTCGGAAACTCGTTATTTCTTGGAAGCTTCGCAACCCCTTTCAATGAAAGTGATTTTCCACAGTCTGTGCCTAGGGCTACTTGAAGAGGATACAAACCATAGAGACAATACAGAGAACTACTTTATTTTGTCAAGTTTCAAAAGCTACTGCAAACCATGTTGGATTTAGTGTTCCAAATTTTTCGATCTATATAAGAGAGAACAGAATGAAACCTAAAATAAAAACTGCTACTGTAAACAAACGCTTCAACCTAGAAGAACAAAATTTGGTGAGCCAAGTGGGATTTGTGTACTTGTCATTACCACCACGTATCATCAAGATTGGGTGAAAAAGTATTCGCTGGTATTTCGGAAACTCGTAATTTCTTGGAAGCTTCACAACTCCTTTCAATGAAAGTGCTTTTCCACAGTCTCTTCTTAGGGCTACTTGAAGAGGAAACAAATTATTGAGACGAAACTGAGAACTACTTTTTTTGTGAAGTTTCAAAGAGCTAGTACAAACCATGTTGGATTTAGAGTTCCAAATTCATTTATCTATATAAGAGAGAACAGAGTGAAACCTAAATATAAAAACTGCTACTGTAGACGAACGCTTAAACCTAGAAGAACAAAATTTGGTGAGCCAAGTGGGATTTGTGGACTGATCATTACCACCAAGTGTCATCAAGATTGGGTGAAAAAATATTTGCTGGTATTTCGGAAACTCGTTATTTCTTAGAAGCTTGACAACACCTCTCAATGAAATTGCTTTTCCAAGTCTGTGCCTAGGGAAACTTGAAGAGGAAACAATCCATAGAGACAAAACTGAGAACTCCTTTATTTTGTCAAGTTTCAAAGAGCTACTACAAACCATGTTAGGTTTTGAGTTCCAAATTCATCTACCTATAAAAGAGAGGGCAGAGTGAAACCTAAATTTAAAAACTGCTAGTGTAGACGAACGCTTAAACATAGAAGAACAAAACTTGGTGAGCCAAGTGGGATTGGTGGACTGATCATTACCACCAAGTATCATCAAGATTGGGTGAAAAAATATTTGCTGGTATTTTGGAAACTCGTTATTTTTTAGAAGCTTAGCAACCCCTCTCAATGAAAGTGCTTTTCACAGTCTGTGCCTAGGGCTACTTGAAGAGGAAACAAACCATAGAGACAAAGCAGAGAACTTCTTTATTTTGTCAAGTTTCAAAGAGCTACTACAAACCATGTTGGATTTAGAGTTCCAAATTCATTTATCTATATAAGAGAAAACAAAGTGAAACCTAAATATAAAAACTGCTACTGTAGACGAACGCTTAAACCTAGAAGAATAAAATTTGGTGAGCCAAGTGGGATTTGTGGACTTATCATTACCACTAAGTATCATCAAGATTGGGTGAAAAAATAATTGCTGGTATTTCGGAAACTCGTTGTTTCTTAGAAGCTTGGCAACCCCCTCAATGAAAGTGCTTTTTCAAGTCTGTGCCTAGGGCAACTTGAAGAGGAAAGAAACAATAGAGATGAAACTGAGAACTCCTATATTTCGTCAAGTTTCGAAGAGCTACTGCAAACCATGTTGGATTTAGAGTTCCAAATTCATCTATCTATATAGGAGAGAACAGAGTGAAACCTAAAAATAAAAACTGCTACTGTAAACGAACGCTTCAACCTAGAAGAACAAAATTGGGTGAGCAAAGTGGGATTTGTGTATCGATCATTACCACCGAGTATCACAAAGATTGGGTGAAAAAATATTAGCTGGTATTTTGGAAACTCGTTATTGCTTAGAAGCTTGGCAACCCCTCTCAATTAAAGTGCTTTTCCACAGTCTGTGCCTAGGGCTACTTTAAGAGGATACAAACCATAGAGACAAAACTGAGAACTAATTTATTTTGTCAAGTTTCAAAGAGCTACTACAAACCATGTTGGATTTAGAGTTCCGAATTCATCTATCTATATAAAAGAGAACAGAGTGAAACCAAAAAATAAAAACAGCTACTGTAAACGAACGCTTCAACCTAGAAGAACAAAATTTGGTGAGCCAAGTGGGATTTGTGTACTTGTCAATACCATCACGTATCATCTAGATTGGGTGAAAAAGTATTTGCTGGTATTTCGGAAACTCGTAATTTCTTGGAAGATTCACAACTCCTTTCAATGAAAGTGCTTTTCCACAGTCTCTTCTTAAGGCTACTTGAAGAGGAAACAAATTATAGAGACAAATATGAGAACTACTTTATTTTGTCAAGTTTCAAAGAGCTACTACAAACCATGTTGTATTTAGAGTTCCAAATTCATCTATCTACATAGGAGAGAACAGAGGAAAACCTAAAAATATAAACTGCTACTGTAAACGAATGCTTCAACCTAGAAGTGTCAAAATTTGGCGAGTCAATGGGATTTGTGTACAGATCATTACCACCAAGTACCATCAAGATTGGGTAAAAAAAATTTGCTGGTATTTCGGAAACTCGTTATTTCTTGGAAGCTTGTCAACCCCTCTCAATGAAGTGCTTTTCCACAGTCTGTGCCTAGGGCTACTTGAAGGGGAAACAAAACATAGAGACCAAACAGAGAACTCCTTTATTTTGTCAAGTTTCAAAGAGCTACTACAAACCATGTTGGATTTAGAGTTCCAAATTCATTTATCTATATAAGAGAAAACAGAGTGAAACCTAAATATAAAAATTGCTACTGTAGACGAACGCTTAAACCTAGAAGAACAAAATTTGGTGAGCCAAGTGGGATTTGTGGACTTATCATTACCACTAAGTTTCATCAAGATTGGGTGAAAAAATAATTGCTGGTATTTCGGAAACTCGTTGTTTCTTAGAAGCTTGGCAACCCCCTCAATGAAAGTGCTTTTTCAAGTCTGTGCCTAGGGCAACTTGAAGAGGAAACAAACAATAGAGATGAAACTGAGAACTCCTTTATTTCGTCAAGTTTCGAAGAGCTACTGCAAACCATGTTGGATTTAGAGTTCCAAATTCATCTATCTATATAGGAGAGAACAGAGTGAAACCTAAAAATAAAAACTGCTACTGTAAACGAACGCTTCAACCTAGAAGAACAAAATTGGGTGAGCAAAGTGGGATTTGTGTACCGATCATTACCACCGAGTATCACAAAGATTGGGTGAAAAAATATTAGCTGGTATTTTGGAAACTCGTTATTGCTTAGAAGATTGGCAACCCCTCTCAATTAAAGTGCTTTTCCACAGTCTGTGCCTAGGGCTACTTTAAGAGGATACAAACCATAGAGACAAAACTGAGAACTAATTTATTTTGTCAAGTTTCAAAGAGCTACTACAAACCATGTTGGATTTAGAGTTCCAAATTTTTCGGTCTATATAAGAGAGAACAGAATAAAACCTAAAAAATAAACAAAAAACAAAAAACAAAAAACAAAAAAAAAAAACTGCTACTGTAAACGAACGCTTCAACCTAGAAGAACAAAATTTGGTGAGCCAAGTGGGATTTGTGTACTTGTCAATACCATCACGTATCATCTAGATTGGGTGAAAAAGTATTTGCTGGTATTTCGGAAACTCGTAATTTCTTGGAAGATTCACAACTCCTTTCAATGAAAGTGCTTTTCCACAGTCTCTTCTTAAGGCTACTTGAAGAGGAAACAAATTATAGAGACAAATATGAGAACTACTTATTTTGTAAAGTTTCAAAGAGCTAGTACAAACCATGTTGGATTTAGAGTTCCAAATTCAGCTATTTATATAGGAGAGAACAGAGGGAAACCTAAATATATAAACTGCTACTGTAAACGAAGGCTTCAAACTAGAAGAACAAAATTTGGTGAGTCAAGTGGGATTTCTGTACCGATCATTACCACCAAGTATCATCAAGATTGGGTGAAAAAATATTTGCTGGTATTTCGGAAACTCCTTATTTCTTCGAAGCTTGGCAACCCCTATCAATGAAAGTTCTTTTCCACAGTCTCAGCTTAGGGCTACTTGAAGAGGAAACAAATCATAGAAAAAAAACTGAGAACACCTTTATTTTGCCAAGTTTCAAAGATCTACTACAAACCATGTTGGATTTAGAGTTCCAAATTCATCTATCTATATAGGAGAGAACAGAGGGTAACCTAAATATAAAAACTGCTATTGTGGACGAAATCTTCAACCTAAAAGAACAATATTTGCTGAGCCAAGTGGGATTTATGTACCAATCATTACCACCACGTATCTTCAAGATTGAGTGAGAAAATATTTGCCGCTATTTCGGAAACTCGTAATTTCTTGGAAGCTTGGCAACACCTTTCAATGAAAGTGCTTTTCCACAGTCTCTGCTTAGGGTAACTTGAAGAGGAAACGAATCATAGAGACAAAACTGAGAACTACTTTTTTTTGTCAAGTTTCAAAGAGCTACTACAAACCATTTTGGATTTAGATTTCCAAATTCATCTATCTATATAGGAGAGAAGAGAGGAAATCCAAAATATAAAAACTGCTACTGTAGACAAACGCTTCAACCTAGAAGAACACAATTTGGTGACCCAAGTGGGATTTGTGTGCTGATCATTACCACCACGTATCATGAAGCTTGGGTGAAAAAATATTTGCTGGTATTTCGGAAACTCGTTATTTCTTAGAAGCTTGGCAACCCCTCTTAATAAAAGTGCTTTTCCATGGTCTGTGCCTAGGGCTACTTGAAGAGAAAACTAACCATACAGACAAAACTGAGAACTACTTTATGTTGTCAAGTTTCAAAGAGCTACTACAAACCATGTTGGATTTAGAGTTCCAAATTATCTATCTATATAGGAGAGAACAGAGGGAAACCTAAATATAAAAACTACTACTGTAGACGAACGCTTCAACGTAGAAGAACAAAATTTGGTGAGCCAAATGTTATTTCTGTACTGATCATTACCACCAAGTATCATCAAGATTGGGTGAAAAAATATTTGCTGGTATTTTGGAAACTCGTAATTTCTTGGAAGCTTGGCAACCCCTTTCAATGAAAGTGCTTTTCCACAGTCTCTGCTTAGGGCTACTTGAAGAGGAAACAAACCATAGAGACAAAACTGGGAACTACTTTTTTTTTGAAATTTCAAAGAGCTACAACAAACCATGTTGGATTTAGAGTTCCAAATTCATCTATCTATGTAGAAGAGAACAGAGAAAAACCTAAATATAAAAACTGCTAATGTAGACGAACGCTTCAACGTAGAAGGACAAAATTTGGTGAGCCATGTGGGATTTGTGCTCTGATCATTACCACCAAGTATCATCAAGATTGGGTGAAAAAATATTTGCTGGTATTTCGGAAGCTCGTTATTTCTTAGAAGCTTGGAAATGAAAGTGTATTTCCACAATGTGTGCCTAGGACTACTTGAAGAGGAAACAAACCATAGAGACAAATCTGAGAACTCCTTCATTTTGTCAAGTTTCAAAGAGCTACTACAAACCATGTTGGATTTAGAGTTCCAAATTCATCTATCTATTTAAGAGAGAACAGAGGGAAACCTAAATATAAAAACTGCGAACGCTTCAAACTAGAGGAACAAAATTTGGTGAGCCAAGTGGGATTTCTGTACTGATCATTACCACAAAGTATCATCAATATTGGGTGAAAAAATATTTGCTGGTATTTCTGAAATTCGTTATTTCTTAGAAGCTTGGCAACCACTCTCAATGAAATGCTTTTCCACAGTCTGTGCCTAGGGTTATTGAAGAGAAAACAAACCATAGAGACAAACCTGAGAACTCCTTTATTTTGTCAACTTTCCAAGAGCTACTACAGACCATGTTGGATTTAGAGTTCTAAATTTATCTATCTATATAGGAGAGAACAGAGGGCAACCTGAAAATATAAACTGATACTGTAAACGAACGATTCAACCTAGAAGAACAAAATTTGATGAGTCAAGTGGGATTTGTGTACCGATCATTACCACCAAGTATCATCAAGATTGGGTGAAAAAATATTTGCTGGTATTTCGGAAACTCGTTATTTCTTAGAAGATTGGCAACCCCTCTCAATGAAAGTGCTTTTCCACAGTCTCTGCCTATGGCTACTTGAACAGGAAACCAACCAGAGAGACAAAACTGAGATCTCCTTTATTTTGTCAAGTTTCAAAGAGCTACTACAAACCATGTTGAATTTAGAGTTCCAAATTCATCTATCTACATAGGAGAGAACAGAGGGAAACCTAAAAATATAAACTGCTACTGTAAACGAATTCTTCAACCTAGAAGTGTCAAAATTTGGTGAGTCAATGGGATTTGTGTACAGATCATTACCACCAAGTACCATCAACATTGGATAAAAAAAATTTGCTGGTATTTCGGAAACTCGTTATTTCTTGGAAGCTTGTCAACCCCTCTCAATGAAGTGCTTTTCCACAGTCTGTGCCTAGGGCTATTGAAGAGGAAACAAACCATAGAGACAAAACTGAGAACTCCTTTATTTTGTCAAGTTTCAAAGAGCTACTACAACCCATGTTGGATTTAGAGTTCCAAATTCATCTATCTATATAGGAGAGAACGGAGGGAAACCTAAAAATAAAAACTGCTACTGTAAACGAACGCTGGAAACTAGAAGACAAAATTTGTTGAACCAAGTGGGATTTGTGTACTAGTCAATACCCCCACGTATCATCAAGATTGGGTGAAAAAATATTTGCTGGTATTTAGGAAACTCGTAATTTCTTGGAAGCTTGGCAACCCCTTTCTATGAAAGTGCTTTTCCAAAGTGTATACTTAGGGCTACTTGAAGAGGAAACAAACCATAGAGAAAAAACTGAGAACTACTTTTTTTTGTCAAGTTTCAAAGAGCTACTACAAACCATGTTGGATTTAGAGTTCCAAATTCATCTATCTATTTAGGAGAGAACAGAGGGAAACCTAAATATAAAAACTGCAACTGTAGACGAACGCTTCAACCTAGAAGAACAAAATTTGGTGAGCCAAGTGGGATTTGTGTATTGATCATTACCACAAAGTATCATCAATATTGGGTGAATAAATATTTGCTGATATTTCTGAAATTCGTTATTTCTTAGAAGCTTGGCAACCACTCTCAATGAAATGCTTTTCCACAGTCTGTGCCTAGGGTTATTGAAGAGAAAACAAACCATAGAGACAAACCTGAGAACTCCTTTATTTTGTCAACTTTCCAAGAGCTACTACAGACCATGTTGGATTTAGAGTTCCAAATTATCTATCTATATAGGAGAGAACAGAGGGAAACCTAAATATAAAAACTGCTACTGTAGACGAACGCTTCAACGTAGAAGAACAAAATTTGGTGAGCCAAATGTTATTTCTGTACTGATCATTACCACCAAGTATCATCAAGATTGGGTGAAAAAATATTTGCTGGTATTTTGGAAACTCGTAATTTCTTGGAAGCTTGGCAACCCCTTTCAATGAAAGTGCTTTTCCACAGTCTCTGCTTAGGGCTACTTGAAGAGGAAACAAACCATAGAGACAAAACTGGGAACTACTTTTTTTTTGAAATTTCAAAGAGCTACAACAAACCATGTTGGATTTAGAGTTCCAAATTCATCTATCTATGTAGAAGAGAACAGAGAAAAACCTAAATATAAAAACTGCTAATGTAGACGAACGCTTCAACGTAGAAGGACAAAATTTGGTGAGCCATGTGGGATTTGTGCTCTGATCATTACCACCAAGTATCATCAAGATTGGGTGAAAAAATATTTGCTGGTATTTCGGAAGCTCGTTATTTCTTAGAAGCTTGGAAATGAAAGTGTATTTCCACAATGTGTGCCTAGGACTACTTGAAGAGGAAACAAACCATAGAGACAAATCTGAGAACTCCTTCATTTTGTCAAGTTTCAAAGAGCTACTACAAACCATGTTGGATTTAGAGTTCCAAATTCATCTATCTATTTAAGAGAGAACAGAGGGAAACCTAAATATAAAAACTGCTACTGTAGACGAACGCTTCAACCTAGAGGAACAAAATTTGGTGAGCCAAGTGGGATTTATGTATTGATCATTACCACAAAGTATCATCAATATTGGGTGAAAAAATATTTGCTGGTATTTCTGAAATTCGTTATTTCTTAGAAGCTTGGCAACCACTCTCAATGAAATGCTTTTCCACAGTCTGTGCCTAGGGTTATTGAAGAGAAAACAAACCATAGAGACAAACCTGAGAACTCCTTTATTTTGTCAACTTTCCAAGAGCTACTACAGACCATGTTGGATTTAGAGTTCCAAATTCATCTATCTATATAGGAGAGAACAGAGGGCAACCTGAAAATATAAACTGATACTGTAAACGAACGATTCAACCTAGAAGAACAAAATTTGATGAGTCAAGTGGGATTTGTGTACCGATCATTACCACCAAGTATCATCAAGATTGGGTGAAAAAATATTTGCTGGTATTTCGGAAACTCGTTATTTCTTAGAAGATTGGCAACCCCTCTCAATGAAAGTGCTTTTCCACAGTCTCTGCCTATGGCTACTTGAACAGGAAACCAACCAGAGAGACAAAACTGAGATCTCCTTTATTTTGTCAAGTTTCAAAGAGCTACTACAAACCATGTTGAATTTAGAGTTCCAAATTCATCTATCTACATAGGAGAGAACAGAGGGAAACCTAAAAATATAAACTGCTACTGTAAACGAATGCTTCAACCTAGAAGTGTCAAAATTTGGTGAGTCAATGGGATTTGTGTACAGATCATTACCACCAAGTACCAACAAGATTGGGTAAAAAAAATTTCCTGGTATTTCGGAAACTCGTTATTTCTTGGAAGCTTGTCAACCCCTCTCAATGAAGTGCTTTTCCACAGTCTGTGCCTAGGGCTATAGAAGAGGAAACAAACCATAGAGACAAAACTGAGAACTCCTTTATTTTGTCAAGTTTCAAAGAGCTACTACAACCCATGTTGGATTTAGAGTTCCAAATTCATCTATCTATATAGGAGAGAACGGAGGGAAACCTAAAAATAAAAACTGCTACTGTAAACGAACGCTGGAAACTAGAAGACAAAATTTGTTGAACCAAGTGGGATTTGTGTACTAGTCAATACCCCCACGTATCATCAAGATTGGGTGAAAAAATATTTGCTGGTATTTAGGAAACTCGTAATTTCTTGGAAGCTTGGCAACCCCTTTCTATGAAAGTGCTTTTCCAAAGTGTATACTTAGGGCTACTTGAAGAGGAAACAAACCATAGAGAAAAAACTGAGAACTACTTTTTTTTGTCAAGTTTCAAAGAGCTACTACAAACCATGTTGGATTTAGAGTTCCAAATTCATCTATCTATTTAGGAGAGAACAGAGGGAAACCTAAATATAAAAACTGCAACTGTAGACGAACGCTTCAACCTAGAAGAACAAAATTTGGTGAGCCAAGTGGGATTTGTGTATTGATCATTACCACAAAGTATCATCAATATTGGGTGAATAAATATTTGCTGATATTTCTGAAATTCGTTATTTCTTAGAAGCTTGGCAACCACTCTCAATGAAATGCTTTTCCACAGTCTGTGCCTAGGGTTATTGAAGAGAAAACAAACCATAGAGACAAACCTGAGAACTCCTTTATTTTGTCAACTTTCCAAGAGCTACTACAGACCATGTTGGATTTAGAGTTCCAAATTATCTATCTATATAGGAGAGAACAGAGGGAAACCTAAATATAAAAACTGCTACTGTAGACGAACGCTTCAACGTAGAAGAACAAAATTTGGTGAGCCAAATGTTATTTCTGTACTGATCATTACCACCAAGTATCATCAAGATTGGGTGAAAAAATATTTGCTGGTATTTTGGAAACTCGTAATTTCTTGGAAGCTTGGCAACCCCTTTCAATGAAAGTGCTTTTCCACAGTCTCTGCTTAGGGCTACTTGAAGAGGAAACAAACCATAGAGACAAAACTGGGAACTACTTTTTTTTTGAAATTTCAAAGAGCTACAACAAACCATGTTGGATTTAGAGTTCCAAATTCATCTATCTATGTAGAAGAGAACAGAGAAAAACCTAAATATAAAAACTGCTAATGTAGACGAACGCTTCAACGTAGAAGGACAAAATTTGGTGAGCCATGTGGGATTTGTGCTCTGATCATTACCACCAAGTATCATCAAGATTGGGTGAAAAAATATTTGCTGGTATTTCGGAAGCTCGTTATTTCTTAGAAGCTTGGAAATGAAAGTGTATTTCCACAATGTGTGCCTAGGACTACTTGAAGAGGAAACAAACCATAGAGACAAATCTGAGAACTCCTTCATTTTGTCAAGTTTCAAAGAGCTACTACAAACCATGTTGGATTTAGAGTTCCAAATTCATCTATCTATTTAAGAGAGAACAGAGGGAAACCTAAATATAAAAACTGCTACTGTAGACGAACGCTTCAACCTAGAGGAACAAAATTTGGTGAGCCAAGTGGGATTTATGTATTGATCATTACCACAAAGTATCATCAATATTGGGTGAAAAAATATTTGCTGGTATTTCTGAAATTCGTTATTTCTTAGAAGCTTGGCAACCACTCTCAATGAAATGCTTTTCCACAGTCTGTGCCTAGGGTTATTGAAGAGAAAACAAACCATAGAGACAAACCTGAGAACTCCTTTATTTTGTCAACTTTCCAAGAGCTACTACAGACCATGTTGGATTTAGAGTTCCAAATTCATCTATCTATATAGGAGAGAACAGAGGGCAACCTGAAAATATAAACTGATACTGTAAACGAACGATTCAACCTAGAAGAACAAAATTTGATGAGTCAAGTGGGATTTGTGTACCGATCATTACCACCAAGTATCATCAAGATTGGGTGAAAAAATATTTGCTGGTATTTCGGAAACTCGTTATTTCTTAGAAGATTGGCAACCCCTCTCAATGAAAGTGCTTTTCCACAGTCTCTGCCTATGGCTACTTGAACAGGAAACCAACCAGAGAGACAAAACTGAGATCTCCTTTATTTTGTCAAGTTTCAAAGAGCTACTACAAACCATGTTGAATTTAGAGTTCCAAATTCATCTATCTACATAGGAGAGAACAGAGGGAAACCTAAAAATATAAACTGCTACTGTAAACGAATGCTTCAACCTAGAAGTGTCAAAATTTGGTGAGTCAATGGGATTTGTGTACAGATCATTACCACCAAGTACCAACAAGATTGGGTAAAAAAAATTTCCTGGTATTTCGGAAACTCGTTATTTCTTGGAAGCTTGTCAACCCCTCTCAATGAAGTGCTTTTCCACAGTCTGTGCCTAGGGCTATAGAAGAGGAAACAAACCATAGAGACAAAACTGAGAACTCCTTTATTTTGTCAAGTTTCAAAGAGCTACTACAACCCATGTTGGATTTAGAGTTCCAAATTCATCTATCTATATAGGAGAGAACGGAGGGAAACCTAAAAATAAAAACTGCTACTGTAAACGAACGCTGGAAACTAGAAGACAAAATTTGTTGAACCAAGTGGGATTTGTGTACTAGTCAATACCCCCACGTATCATCAAGATTGGGTGAAAAAATATTTGCTGGTATTTAGGAAACTCGTAATTTCTTGGAAGCTTGGCAACCCCTTTCTATGAAAGTGCTTTTCCAAAGTGTATACTTAGGGCTACTTGAAGAGGAAACAAACCATAGAGAAAAAACTGAGAACTACTTTTTTTTGTCAAGTTTCAAAGAGCTACTACAAACCATGTTGGATTTAGAGTTCCTAATTCATCTATCTATTTAGGAGAGAACAGAAGGAAACCTAAATATAAAAACTGCAACTGTAGACGAACGCTTCAACCTAGAAGAACAAAATTTGGTGAGCCAAGTGGGATTTGTGTATTGATCATTACCACAAAGTATCATCAATATTGGGTGAATAAATATTTGCTGATATTTCTGAAATTCGTTATTTCTTAGAAGCTTGGCAACCACTCTCAATGAAATGCTTTTCCACAGTCTGTGCCTAGGGTTATTGAAGAGAAAACAAACCATAGAGACAAACCTGAGAACTCCTTTATTTTGTCAACTTTCCAAGAGCTACTACAGACCATGTTGGATTTAGAGTTCCAAATTATCTATCTATATAGGAGAGAACAGAGGGAAACCTAAATATAAAAACTGCTACTGTAGACGAACGCTTCAACGTAGAAGAACAAAATTTGGTGAGCCAAATGTTATTTCTGTACTGATCATTACCACCAAGTATCATCAAGATTGGGTGAAAAAATATTTGCTGGTATTTTGGAAACTCGTAATTTCTTGGAAGCTTGGCAACCCCTTTCAATGAAAGTGCTTTTCCACAGTCTCTGCTTAGGGCTACTTGAAGAGGAAACAAACCATAGAGACAAAACTGGGAACTACTTTTTTTTTGAAATTTAAAAGAGCTACAACAAACCATGTTGGATTTAGAGTTCCAAATTCATCTATCTATGTAGAAGAGAACAGAGAAAAACCTAAATATAAAAACTGCTAATGTAGACGAACGCTTCAACGTAGAAGGACAAAATTTGGTGAGCCATGTCGGATTTGTGCTCTGATCATTACCACCAAGTATCATCAAGATTGGGTGAAAAAATATTTGCTGGTATTTCGGAAGCTCGTTATTTCTTAGAAGCTTGGAAATGAAAGTGTATTTCCACAATGTGTGCCTAGGACTACTTGAAGAGGAAACAAACCATAGAGACAAATCTGAGAACTCCTTCATTTTGTCAAGTTTCAAAGAGCTACTACAAACCATGTTGGATTTAGAGTTCCAAATTCATCTATCTATTTAAGAGAGAACAGAGGGAAACCTAAATATAAAAACTGCTACTGTAGACGAACGCTTCAACCTAGAGGAACAAAATTTGGTGAGCCAAGTGGGATTTATGTATTGATCATTACCACAAAGTATCATCAATATTGGGTGAAAAAATATTTGCTGGTATTTCTGAAATTCGTTATTTCTTAGAAGCTTGGCAACCACTCTCAATGAAATGCTTTTCCACAGTCTGTGCCTAGGGTTATTGAAGAGAAAACAAACCATAGAGACAAACCTGAGAACTCCTTTATTTTGTCAACTTTCCAAGAGCTACTACAGACCATGTTGGATTTAGAGTTCCAAATTCATCTATCTATATAGGAGAGAACAGAGGGCAACCTGAAAATATAAACTGATACTGTAAACGAACGATTCAACCTAGAAGAACAAAATTTGATGAGTCAAGTGGGATTTGTGTACCGATCATTACCACCAAGTATCATCAAGATTGGGTGAAAAAATATTTGCTGGTATTTCGGGAAACTCGTTATTTCTTAGAAGATTGGCAACCCTCTCAATGAAAGTGCTTTTCCACAGTCTCTGCTATGGCTACTTGAACAGGAAACCAACCAGAGAGACAAAACTGAGATCTCCTTTATTTTGTCAAGTTTCAAAGAGCTACTACAAACCATGTTGAATTTAGAGTTCCAAATTCATCTATCTACATAGGAGAGAACAGAGGGAAACCTAAAAATATAAACTGCTACTGTAAACGAATGCTTCAACCTAGAAGTGTCAAAATTTGGTGAGTCAATGGGATTTGTGTACAGATCATTACCACCAAGTACCAACAAGATTGGGTAAAAAAAATTTCCTGGTATTTCGGAAACTCGTTATTTCTTGGAAGCTTGTCAACCCTCTCAATGAAGTGCTTTTCCACAGTCTGTGACTAGGGCTATTGAAGAGGAAACAAACCATAGAGACAAAACTGAGAACTCCTTTATTTTGTCAAGTTTCAAAGAGCTACTACAACCCATGTTCGATTTAGAGTTCCAAATTCATCTATCTATATAGGAGAGAACGGAGGGAAACCTAAAAATAAAAACTGCTACTGTAAACGAACGCTGGAAACTAGAAGACAAAATTTGTTGAACCAAGTGGATTTGTGTACTAGTCAATACCCCCACGTATCATCAAGATTGGGTGAAAAAATATTTGCTGGTATTTAGGAAACTCGTAATTTCTTGGAAGCTTGGCAACCCCTTTCTATGAAAGTGCTTTTCCAAAGTGTATACTTAGGGCTACTTGAAGAGGAAACAAACCATAGAGAAAAACTGAGAACTACTTTTTTTTGTCAAGTTTCAAAGAGCTACTACCAACCATGTTGGATTTAGAGTTCCAAATTCATCTATCTATTTAGGAGAGAACAGAGGGAAACCTAAATATAAAAACTGCAACTGTAGACGAACGCTTCAACCTAGAAGAACAAAATTTGGTGAGCAAGTGGGATTTGTGTATTGATCATTACCACAAAGTATCATCAATATTGGGTGAATAAATATTTGCTGATATTTCTGAATTCGTTATTTCTTAGAAGCTTGGCAACCACTCTCAATGAAATGCTTTTCCACAGTCTGTGCCTAGGGTTATTGAAGAGAAAACAAACCATAGAGACAACCCTGAGAACTCCTTTATTTTGTCAACTTTCCAAGAGCTACTACAGACCATGTTGGATTTAGAGTTCCAAATTCATCTATCTATATAGGAGAGAACAGAGGGCAACCTGAAAATATAAACTGATACTGTAAACGAACGATTCAACCTAGAAGAACAAAATTTGGTGAGTCAAGTGGGATTTGTGTACCGATCATTACCACAAAGTATCATCAAGATTGGGTGAAAAAATATTTGCTGGTATTTCGGAAACTCGTTATTCCTTGGACGATTGGCAACCCTCTCAATGCAAGTGCTTTTCCACAGTCTGTGCCTAGGGCTATTGAAGAGGAAACAAACCGTAGAGACAAAACTGAGAACTCCTTTATTTTGTCAAGTTTCAAAGACCTACTACAATCCATGTTGGATTTAGAGTTCCGAATTCATCTATCTATATAGGAGAGAACAGAGTGAAACCTAAATATAAACACTGCTACTGTAGACGAACGCTTCAACCTAGAAGAACAAAATTTGGTGAGCCAAGTGCGATTTGTGTACTGATCATTACCACCAAGTATCATCAAGATTGGGTGAAAAAATATTTGCTGGTATTTCGGAAACTTGTTATTTCTTAGAAGCCTGGCAACCCCTCTCAATGAAAGTGCTTTTCCACAGTCTGTGTCTAGGGCTACTTGAAGAGGAAACAAACCATAGAAAGAAAACTGGGAACTCCTTTATTTTATCAATTTTCAAAGAGCTACTACAAACCATGTTGGATTTAGAGTTCCAAATTCATCTATCTATATAGAAGTGGACTGAGATAAAAGTAAAAATAAAAACTGCTACTGTAAACGAATGATTCAACCTAGAACAAAATTTGGTGAGCCAAGTGGGATTTGTGTAGTAGTCATTAACACCACGTATCATCAAGATTGGGTGAAAAAAATATTTGCTGGTATTTCGGTAACTCGTAATTTATTGGAAGCTTGGCAACCACTTTCAATGAAAGTGCTATTCCAGAGTCTCTGCCTAGGGATATTTGAAGAGGAAACAAACCATAGACACAAAATTGCGAACTACGTTTTTTTGTCAAGTTTCAAAGAGCTACTACAAACCATGTTGGATTTAGAGTTCCAAATTCATCTATCTATATAGGAGGAGAACAGATAAACCTAAATATAAAAACTGCTATTGTAGACGAACGCTTCAACCTAGAAGAACAAAATTTGGTGAGCCAAGTGCGATTTGTGTACTGATCATTACCACCAAGTATCATCAAGATTGGGTGAAAAAATATTTGCTGGTATTTTGGAAACTCGTTATTTCTTAGAAGCTTGGCAACCGCTCTCAATGAAAGTGCTTTTCCACAGTCTGTGCCTAGGGCTACATGAAGAGGAAACAAACCATAGAGACAAAACTGAGAAGTCCTTTATTTTGTCAAGTTTCAAAGAGCTACTACAAACCATGTTGGATTTAGAGTTCCAAATTCATCTAACTATATAGGAGAGAACAGAGGGAAACCTAAAAATAAAAACTGCTACTGTAAACGAACGCTTCAACCTAGAAGAACAAAATTTGGTGAGTCAAGTGGGATTTGTGTACCTATCATTACCACCACGTATCATCAAGATTGGGTGAAAAAATATTTGCTGGTGTTTCAGAATCTCGTTATTTCTTGGAAGTTTTGCAACTCCTCTCAATGAAAGTGCTTTTCCACAGTCTGTGCCTAGGGCTACTTGAAGAGGAAGCAAACCATAGCGACAAAAGTGAGAACTCCTTTATTTTGTCAAGTTTCAAAGAGCTACTACAAACCATGTTGGATTTAGAGTTCCAAATTCATCTATCTATATAGGAGAGAACAGAGGGAAACCTAAATATAAAAACTGCTACTGTATACGAACGCTTAAATATAGAAGAACAAAATTTGGTGAGAAAAGTGGGATTTGTGTTCTTGTCATTACCACCACGTATCATCCAGATTGGGTAAAATATATTTGCTGTTATTTCGGAAAGTCCTAATTTCTTGGAAGCTTGGCAACCCCTTTCAATGAAAGTGCTTTTCCACAGTCTCTGCTAAGGGCTACTTGAAGAGGATACAAACCATAGAGACAAAACTGAGAACTACTTTTTTTGTCAAGTTTCAAAGAGCTACTACAAACCATGTTGGATTTAGATTTCCAAATTCATTTAACTATATAGGAGAGAAGAGAGGGAAACCTAAATATAAAAACTGCTGCTCTCGACGAATGCTTCAAACCAGAAGAGCAAAATTTTAGTGAGCCAAGTGGGATTTGTGTACTGATCATTAACACCAAGTATCATCATGATTGGGTGAAAAAATATTGGCTGGTATTTCGGACTAGTTATTTCTTAGAAGCTTTGCCACCCCTCTCAATGAAAGTGCTTTTCCACAGTCTGTGCCTAGGTTTACTTGAAGAGGAAACAAACCATAGAGACAAAACTGAGAACGCCTTTATTTATCAAGTTTCAAAGAGCTACTAGAAACCATGTTGAATTTAGAGTTCCAAATTCATCTATCTATATAGGAGAGAACACAGGGAAACCTAAAAATATAAACTGCTACTGTAAACGAATGCTTCAACCTAGAAGAACAAAATTTGGTGGGCCAAGGGGGATTTGTGTCCTTGTCATTACGACCACGTATCATTCAGATTGGGTGAAAAAATATTTGCTGGTATTTCTGAAACTCGTAATTTCTTGGAAGCTTGGCAACCCCTTTCAATGAAAGTGCTTTTCCACAGTCTCTGCTTAGGGCTACTTGAAGAGGAAACAAATTATAGAGACAAACCTGAGAACTCCTTTATTATGTCATGTTTCAAAGAGCTACTACAAACCTTGTTGGATTTAGAGTTCCAAATTCATCTATCTACATAGGAGAGAACAGAGTGAAACCTAAAAATAAAAACTGCTACTTGAAACGAACGCTTCAACCAAGAAGAACAAAATTTGGTAAGCCAAGTGGGATTTGTGCACTTTTCATTACCACCAAGTATCATCAAGATTTGGTGAAAAAATATTTGCTGGTATTTCGGAAACTCATTATTTCTTCCAAACTTTCAACCCCTTTCAAAGAAAGTGCTTTTCCACAGTCTCTGCTTAGGGCTACTTGAAAAGGAAACAAATCATAGAGAAAAAACTGAGAACTGCTTTATTTTGTCAAGTTTCAAAGAGCTACTACAAACCATGTTGGATTTAGAGTTCCAAATTCATCTATCTATATAGGAGAGAACAGAGGGAAACCTAAAAATATAAACTGCTACTGTAAACGAACGCTTCCACCTAGAAGAACAAAATTTGGTGAGACAAGTGGGATTTGTGTACCGATCATTACCACCAAGTATCATCCAGATTGGGTGAAAAAATATTTGCTGGTATTTCGGAAACTCGTTATTTCTTGGAAGCTTGGCAACCCGTTTCAATGAAAGTGCTTTTCCAGAGTCTGTGCCTAGGGCTCCTTGAAAAGGACACAAACCATAGAGACAATACTGAGAACTACTTTATTTTGTCAAGTTTCAAAGAGCTACTACAAACCATGTTGGATTTAGAGTTCCAAATTCATCTATCTATATAGGAGAGAACAGAGGGAAACCTAAAAATATAAACTGCTACTGAAAACGAACGCTTCAACCTAGAGGAACAAAATTTGGTGAGTCAACTGGGATTTGTGTACTGATCATTTCCACCAAGTATCATCCAGATTGGGTGAAAAAATATTTGCTGATATTTCGGAAACTCTTTATTTCTTGGAAGCTTGGCAATCCCTTTCAATGAAAGTGCTTTTCCACAGTCTGTGCCTAGGGCTACTTGAAGAGGAAACAAACCATAGAGACAATACTGAGAACTCCTTTATGTTGTTTAGTTTCAAACAGCTACTACAAACCATGTTGGATTTAGAGTTCCAAATTTATGTATCTATATAGAAGAAAACAGAGTGAAACCTAAATATAAAAAACTGCTACTGTAGAAGAACGCTTCAACCTAGAAGAACAAAATTTGGTGAGTCAAGTGGGATTTCTGTACTGATCATTACCACCAAGTATCATCAAGATTGGGTGAAAAAATATTTGCTCTTATTTCGGGAACTCGTTATTTCTTGGAAGCTTGGCAACCCCTCTCAATGAAAGTGCTTTTCCACAGTCTGTGCCAAGGGCTACTTGAATAGGAAACAAACCGTAGAGACAAAAGTGAGAACTCCTTTATTTTGTCAAGTTTCAAAGAGCTACTAAAAACCATGTTGGATTAAGGGTTCCAAATTCATCTATCTATATAGGAGAGAACAGAGGGAAACCTAAAAATAAAAACTGCTACTGTAAACGAACGCTTCAACCTAGAAAAACAAAATTTGGTGAGCCAAGTGGGATTTTTGTCCCGATCATTAGCACCACGTATCATCAAGATTGGATGAAAAAATATTTGCTGGTATTTCGGAAACTCGTAATTTCTTGGAAGCTTTGCAACCCCTTTCAATGAAAGTGCTTTTCCCCAGTTTCTTCTTAGGGCTACTTGAAGAGGAAACAAATAATAGAGACAAAACTTAGAATTCCTTTATTTTGTCAAGTTTCAAAGAGCTACTACAAACCATGTTGGATTAAGAGTTCCAAATTCATCTATCTATATAGGAGAGAACAGAGGGAAACCTAAAAATATAAACTGCTATTGTAAAAGAACGCTTCAACGTTGAAGAACAAAATTTGGTGAGTCAAGTGGGATTTGTGTACCAATGATTACCACCAAGTATCATCAAGATTGGGTGAAAAAATATTTGCGGGTATTTCGGGAAATCGTTATTTTTTGGAAGCTTGGCAACCCCTTTCAATGAACGTGCTTTTCCACAATCTCTGCTTAGGGCTACTGGAAGAGGAAACAAACCATAGAGACAAAACTGAGAACTACTTTTTTTTGTCATGTTTCAAAGAGCGACTATAAACCATGTTGGATTTAGAGTTAAAATTCATCTATCTATATAGGAGAGAACAGAGGGAAACGTAAATATAAAAATGACTACTGTAGACGAACGCTTCAACCTAGAAGAAAAAAAATTGGTGACCAAGTGGGATTTGTGTACTGATCATTACCACCAAGTATCATCAAGACTGGGTAAAAAAATATTTGCTGGTATTTCGGAAACTCGTTATTTCTTAGAAGCTTGGCAACCCCTCTCAATAAAACTGCTATTCCACAGTCTGTGCCTAGGGCTACTTGAAGAGGAAACAAACCATAGAGACAAAACTGAGAAGTCCTTTATTTTGTCAAGTTTCAAAGAGCTACTACAAACCATGTTGGATTTAGAGTTCCAAATTCATCTATCTATATAGGAGAGAACAGAGGGAAACCTAAAAATATAAACTGCTACTGTAAACGAATGCTTCAACCTAGAAGAACAAAATTTGGTGGGCCAAGTGGGACTTGTGTCCTTGTCATTACGACCACGTATCCTCCAGATTGGGTGAAAAAATATTTGCTGGTATTTCGGAAACTCCTTATTTCTTAGAAGCTTGGCAACCCCTCTCAATTAATGTGCTTTTCCAAAGTCTGTGCCTAGGGCTACTTGAAGAGGAAACAAACCTTAGAGACAAAACTGAGAACTCCTTTATTTTGTCAAATTTCAAAGAGCTACTACAAACCATGTTGGATTTAGATTTCCAAATTCATTTATCTATATAGGAGAGAAGAGAGGGAAACCTAAATATAAAAACTGCTACTGTAGACGAATGCTTCAAACCAGAAGAGCAAAATTTGGTGAGCCAAGAGGGATTTGTGTACTGATCATTAACACCAAGTATCATCACGATTGGGTGAAAAAATATTTGCTGGTATTTCAGAAACTCGTTATTTCTTAGAAGCTTGGCAACCCCTCTCAATGAAAGTGCTTTTCCATAGTCTGTGCCTAGGTTTACTTGAAGAGGAAACAAACCATAGAGACAAAACTGAGAACTCCTTTATTTTATCAAGTTTCAAAAAGCTACTAGAAACCATGTTGAATTTAGAGTTCCAAATTCATCTATCTATATAAGAGAGAACAGAGGGAAACCTAAATATAAAAACTTTTACTAGAGACGAACGCTTCAACATAGAGAAACAAAATTGGGTGAGCCAAGTGGGATTTGTGTACTTGTCATTACTCCTACGTATCATCAAGATTGGGTGAAAAAATCTTTGCTGGTATTTCAGAAACTAGTAATTTCCTGGAAGCTTGGCAACCTCTTTCAATGAAAGTGCTTTTCCACAGTCTGTGCCTAGGGCTACATGAAGAGGAAACAAACCATAGAGACAAAACTGAGAAGTACTTTATTTTGTCAAGTTTTAAAGAGCTACTACAAACCATGTTGGAATTAGAGTTCCAAATTCATCTATCTGTATAGGAGAGAACCAAGTGAAACCTACATATAAATACTGCTACTGTAGACGAACGCTTCAACCTAGAAGAACACACTTTGGTGAGCGAAGTGTTATTTGTGTACTGATCATTACCACCACGTATCATCAAGATTGGGTGAAAAAATGTTTGCTGGTATTTCGGAAACTCGCTAATTCTTAGAAGATTGGCAACCCCTCTCAATGAAAGTGCTTCTCCACATTCTCTGCTTAGGGATACTTGAAAAGGAAACAAACCATAGAGACAAAACTGAGAACTATTTTTTTTGTCAAGTTTCAAAGAGGTACTACAAACATGATGGATTTAGAGTTCCAAATTCATCTATCAATACAGGAGAGAACAGAGTGAAACCTAAATATAAAAACTGCTACTGTAGACGAACGCTTCAACCTAGAAGAACAAAGTTTGGTTACCCAAGTGGGATTTCTGTACTGATCGTTACCACCAAGTATCATCCAGATTGGGTGAAAAAATATTTGCTGGTATTTCGGAAACTCGTTATTTCTTAGAAGCTTGGCAACCCCTCTCAATGAAAGTGCTTTTCCAAAGTCTGTGCCTAGGGCTACTTGAAGAGGAAACAAACCATAGAGACAAAACTGAGAACTCCTTTATTTTGTCTACTTTCAGGAGCTACTACAATCCATGTAGGATTTAGGGTTCCAAATTCATCTATCTATATAAAAGAGAACAGAGTGAAACCTAAAAATAAAAACTGCTACTTAAACGAACGCTTCAACCTAGAAGAACAAAATTTGGTGAGGCAAGTGGGATTTCTCTACTGATCATTAAAACCAAGTATCATCCAGATTGGGTGAAAAAATATTTGCTGTTATTTCGGAAACTCGTTATTTCTTAGAAGCTTGGCAACCCCTCTCAATGAAAGAGCTTTCCTACTGTCTGTGCCTAGGGCTAATTGAAGAGGAAACAAATCATAGAGACAAAACTGAGAACCTCTTTATTTTGTCAAATTTCAAAGAGCTACTAAAAATCATGTAGGATTAGAGTTCCAAATTCATTCATCTATATAGGAGAGAACAGATGGAAACCTAAAAAAAAAAAAAACCGCTACTGTAAACGAATACTTCAACCTAGAAGAACAAAATTTGGTGAGCCAAGGGGGATTTGTGTACTTGTCATTACCACCACGTATCATCCAGATTGGGTGAAAAAATATTTGCTGATATTTCGGAAACTCGTTATTTCTTAGAAGCTTGGCAACCCCTCTCAATGAAAGTGCTTTTCCACAGTCTGTGCCTAGGGCTAATTGAAGAGAAAACAAAAAATTGAGAAAAAACTGAGAACTCCTTTATTTTGTCAAGTTTCAAAGAGCTACTAAAAACCATGTTGGATTTAGAGTTCCAAATTCATCTATCTATATAGGAGAGAACAGAGGGAAACCTAAAAATAAAAACTGCTACTGTAAACGAACGCTTCAACCTAGAAGAACAAAATTTGGTGTGTCAAGTGGGATTTGTGTACCGATCATTACCACCACGTATCATCAAGATTGGGTGAAAAAATATTTGCTTGTGTTTCGGAAACTCGTTATTTCTTGGAAGCTTGGCAACTCCTCTCAATGAAAGTTCTTTTCCACAGTCTCTGCTAAGGGCTACTTGAAGAGGAAACAAACCATAGAGACAAAACTGAGAACTACTTTTTTGTCAAGTTTCAAAGAGCTACTACAAACCATGTTGGATTTAGATTTCCAAATTCATTTATCTATATAGGAGAGAAGAGAGGGAAACCTAAATATAAAAACTGCTACTGTAGACGAATGCTTCAAACCAGAAGAGCAAAATTTGGTGAGCCAAGTGGGATTTGTGTACTGATCATTAACAGCAATTATCATCATGATTGGGTGAAAAAATATTTGCTAGTATTTCGGAAACTCGTTATTTCTTAGAAGCTTGGCAACCCCTCTCAATGAAAGTGCTTTTCCACAGTCTGTGCCTAGGTTTACTTGAAGAGGAAACAAATCATAGAGACAAAACTGAGAACTCCTTTATTTTATCAAGTTTCAAAGAGCTACTAGAAACCATGTTGAATTTAGAGTTCCAAATTCATCTATCTATATAAGAGAGAACAGAGGGAAACCTAAATATAAAAATTTCTACTGTAGACGAACGCTTCAACATAGAGTAACAAAATTTGGTGAGCCAAGTGGGATTTGTGTACTTGTCATTACTACTACGTATCATCAAGATTGGGTGATAAAATCTTTGCTGGTATTTCAGAAACTCGTAATTTCCTGGAAGCTTGGCAACCCCTTTCAATGAAAGTGCTTTTCCACAGTCTCTGCTTAGGGCTACTTGAAGAGGAAACAAACCATAGAGACAAAACTGAGAACTACTCTTTTTTGTCAAGCTTCAAAGAGTGACTACAAACCATGTTGGATTTAGAGTTCCAAATTCATCTATCTATATAGGAGAGAACAGAGGGAAACCTAAATATAAAAACGACTACTGTAGATGAACACTTCAACCTAGATAACGAAATTTGGTGAGCCAAGTGGGATTTGTGTACTGATCATTACCACCAAGTATCATCAAGATTGGGTTGAAAAAATATTTGCTGGTATTTCAGAAACTCGTTATTTCCTAGAAGCTTGGCAACCCCCTTTCAATGAAAGTGCTTTTCCACAGTCTTTGCCACGGGCTACTTGAATAGGAAACAAACCATAGAGACAAAACTGAGAACTCTTTTATTTTGTCAAGTTTCAAAGAGCTACTACAAACCATGTTGGATTAAGAGTTCCAAATTTATCTATCTATATAGGAGAGAACAGAGGGAAACCTAAATATAAAAACGACTACTGTAGACGAACGCTTCAACCTAGAAGAACAAAATTTTGTGAGCCAAGTGGGATTTGTGTACTGATCATTACCACCAAGTATCATCAAGATTGGGTGAAAAAAATTTGCTGGTATTTCGGAAACTCGTTATTCTTAGAAGCTTGCCGACCCCTGTCAAGGAAAGTGCTCTTCCAAAGTATGTGTCTAGGGCTACTTGAAGAGGAAACAAAACATAGAGACAAAACTGAGAACTCCTTTATTTTGTCAAGTTTCAAAGAGCTACTACAAACCATGATGGATTTAGATTTCCAAATTCATCTATCTATATAGGAGAGAACAGAGTGAAACCAAAATAAAAAACTGCAACTGTAAACGAACGATTCCACCTAGAAGAACAAAATTTGGTGAGCCAAGTGGGATTTGTGTACTTGTCATTACCACCACGTATCATCAAGATTGGGTGAAAAAATATTTGCTGGTATTTCAAAAACTCGTTATTTCTTTGAAGCTTGGCAACCCCTTTCAATGAAAGTGCTTTTCCACAGTCTCTGCTTAGGGCTACATAAAGAGGAACCAAACCATAGAGACAAAACTGAGAACTTCTTTATTTTGTCAAGTTTCAAAGAGCTACTACAAACCATGTTGTATTTAGAGTTCCAAATTCATCTATCTATATAGTAGAGAACAGAGGGACACCTAAAAATATAAACTGCTACTGTGAAAGAACGCTTCAACCTAGAAGAACAAAATTTGGTGAGTCAAGTGGGATTTGTGTACCGATCATTACCACCACGTATCATCAAGATTGGGTGAAAAAATATTTGCTGGTGTTTCGGAAACTCGTTATTTCTTGGAAGCTTGGCAACTCCTCTCAATGAAAGTGCTTTTCCACAGTCTGTGCCTAGGGCTACTTGAAGAGGAAGCAAACCATAGCGACAAAAGTGAGAACTCCTTTATTTTGTCAAGTTTCAAAGAGCTACTACAAACCATGTTGGATTTAGAGTTCCAAATTCATCTATCTATATAGGAGAGAACAGAGGGAAACCTAAATATAAAAACTGCTACTGTAGACGAACGCTTAAACCTAGAAGAACAAATTTTGGTGAGAAAAGTGAGATTTGTGTACTTGTCATTACCAACACGTATCATCCAGATTGGGTAAATATATTTGCTGTTATTTCGGAAACACGTAATTTCTTGGAAGCTTGGCAACCCCTTTCAATGAAAGTGCTTTTCCACAGTCTCTGCTAAGGGCTACTTGAAGAGGAAACAAACCATAGAGACAAAACTGAGAATAACTTTTTTTGTCAAGTTTCAAAGAGCTACTACAAACCATGTTGGATTTAGATTTCCAAATTCATTTATCGATATAGGAGAGAAGAGAGGGAAACCTAAATATAAAAACTGCTACTGTAGACGAATGCTTCAAACCAGAAGAGCAAAATTTGGTGAGCCAAGTGGGATTTGTGTACCGATCATTACCACCAAGTATCATCAAGTTTGGGTGAAAAAATATTTGCTGGTATTTCGGAAACTCGTTATTTCTTGGAAGCTTGGCAACCCCTTTCAATGAAAGTGCTTTTCCACAGTCTCTGTTAGGTCTAGTTGAAGAGGAAACAAACCATAGAGACAAAACTGAGAACTCCTTTATTTTGTCAAGTTTCAAAGAGCGACTACAAACCAAGTGGATTTAGAGTTCCAAATTCATCTATCTATGTAGGAGAGAACAGAGGGAAACCTAAATATAAAAACGACTACTGTAGATGAACGCTTCAACCTAGAAGAACATAATTTGGTGAGCCAAGTGGGATTTCTGTACTGATCATTACCACCAAGTATCATCAAGTTTGGGTGAAAAAATATTTGCTGGTATTTCGGAAACTCGTTATTTCTTAGAAACTTGGCAACCCCTCTCAATGAAACTGCTTTACCACATTCTGTGCCTAGGGCTACTTGAAGAGGAAACAACCATAGAGACAAAACTGAGAACTCCTTTATTTTGTCAAGTTTCAAAGGGCTACTACAAACCATGTTGGATTTAGAGTTCCAAATTCATCTATCTATATAGGAGAGAACAGAGGGAAACCTAAAAATAAAAACTGCTACTGTAAACGAATGCTTCAACCTAGAAGAACAAAATTTGGTTACCCAAGTGGAATTTTTGTACCGATCATTACCACCACGTATCATCAAGATTGGGTGAAAAAATATTTGCTGGTATTTCGGAAACTCGTAATTTTTTGGAAGCTTGGCAACCCCTTTCTATGAAAGAGCTTTTCCAGAGTTTCTGCTTAGGGTTACTTGAAGAGGAAAAAATAATAGAGACAAAACTTAGAATTCCTTTATTTTGTCAAGTTTCAAAGAGCTACTACAAACCATGTTGGATTTAGAGTTCCAAATTCATCTGTCTATATAGGAGAGAACAGAGGGAAACCTAAAAATATAAACTGCTAGTGTAAAAGAACGCTTCAACCTAGAAGAACAAAATTTGGTGAGTCAAGTGGGATTTGTTTTCCGATCATTACCACCAAGTATCATCAAGATTGGGTGAAAAAATATTTGCTGGTATTTCGGAAACTCGTCATTTCTTAGAAGCTTGGCAACCCCTCTCAATGAATGTGCTTTTCAAAAGTCTGTGCCTAGGGCTACTTGAAGAGGAAACAAACCATAGAGACAAAACTGAGAACTCCTTTATTTTGTCAAGTTTCAAAGAGCTACTACAAACCATGTTGGATTTAGAGTTCCAATTTTATCTATCTATATAGTAGAGAACAGAGTGAAACCAAAAATAAAAACTGCAAGTGTAAACGAACGCTTCCACCTAGAAGAACAAAATTTGGTGAGCCAAGTGGGATTTGTGTACTTGTCATTACCACCACGTATCATCAAGATTGGGTGAGAAAATATTTGCTGGTATTTCGGAAACTCCTAATTTATTGGAAGATTGGCAACCCCTTTTAATTAAAGTGCTTTTCCACAGTCTCTGCTTTGGGCTACTTGAAGAAAAAACAAATCATAGAGAAAAAACTGAGATCTACTTTTTTTGTCAAGTTTCACAGAGCTACTGCAAACCATGTTGGTTTTAGAGTTCCAAATTCATCTATCTATATAGGAGAGAACAGAGGGAGACCTAAATATAAAAACGATTACTGTAGACGAACGCTTCAACCTAGAAGAACAAAATTTGTTGTGCCAACTGGGATTTGTATACTGATCATTACCACCAAGTATCATCAAGATTGGGTGAAAAAATATTTGCTGCTATTTCGGAAACTCGTTATTTCTTAGAAGCTTGGCAACCACTCTCAATGAAAGTGCTTTTCCACAGTCTGTGCCTAGGGCTACTTGAAGAGGAAACAACCATAGAGACAAAACTGAGAACTCCTTTTTTTGTCAACTTTCAAAGGGCTACTACAAACCATGTTGGATTTAGAGTTCCAAATTCATCTATCTATATAGGAGAGAACAGAGGGAAACCTAAAAATAAAAACTGCTACTGTAAACGAACGCTTCAACCTAGAAGAACAAAATTTGGTGAGTCAAGTGGGATTTTTGAACCGATCATTACCACCACGTATCATCAAGATTGGGTGAAAAAATATTAGCTGGTATTTCGGAAACTCGTAATTTCTTGGAAGCTTGGCAACCCCTTTAAATGAAAGTGCATTTCCACAGTTTCTGCTTAGGGCTACTTGAAGAGGAAACAAATAATAGAGACAAAATTTAGAGTTCCTTTATTTTGTCAAGTTTCAAAGAGCTACTACAAACCATGTTGGATTTAGAGTTCCAAATTCATCTATCTATATAGGAGAGAACAGAGGGAAACCTAAAAATATAAACTGCTACTGTAAAAGAACGCTTAAACCTAGAAGAACAAAATTTGGTGAGTCAAGTGGGACTTGCGTACCGATCATTACCACCAAGTATCATCAAGATTGGGTGAAAAAATATTTGCGGGTATTTCGGGAACTCGTTATTTTTTGGAAGCTTGGCAACCCCTCTCAATGAAAGTGCTTTTTCACAGTCTGTGCCTAGGGCTACTTGAAGAGGAAACAACCATAGAGACAAAACTGAGAAGTCCATTACTTTGTCAAGTTTCAAAGAGCTACTACAAACCATGTGGATTTAGAGTTCCAAATTCATCTATCTATATAGGAGAGAACAGAGGGAAACCTAACTATAAAAACGACTACTGTAGACGAACGCTTCAACCTAGAAGAACAAAATTTGGTGAGCCAAGTGGGATTTGTTTACTGATCATTACCACCAAGTATCATCAAGATTGGGTGAAAAAATATTTGCTGGTATTTCAGAAACTCGTTATTTTAGAAGCTTGGCAACCCCTCTCAATGAAAGTGCGTTTCCAAAGTCTGTGCCTAGGGCTAATTGAAGAGGAAATGAACCATAGAAACAAAACTGAGAACTCCTTTATTTTGTCAAGTTTCAAAGAGCTACTACAAACCATGTTGGATTTAGAGTTCCAAATTCATCTATCTATATAGGAGAGAACAGAGTGAAATCAAAAATAAAAAACTGCAATTGTAAACGAACGCTTCCACCTAGAAGAACAAAATTTGGTGACCCAAGTGGGATTAGTGTACATGTCATTACGACCACGTATCATCAAGATTGGGTGAAAAAATATTTGCTGGCATTTCGGAAACTCGTTATTTGTTGGAAGCTTGGCAACCCCTTTCAATGAAAGTGCTTTTCCACAGTCTCTGCTTAGGGCTGCTTGAAGAAAAAACAAACCATAGAGACAAAACTGAGAACTACTTTTTTTGTCAAGTTTCAAAGAGCTACTACAAACCATGTTGGATTTAGAGTTCGAAATTCATCTATCTATATAGGAGAGAACAGAGGGAAACCTAAATATAAAAACTGCTACTATAAAAGAACGCTTCAACCTAGAAGAACAAAATTTGGTGAGTCAAGTGGGATTTGAGTACCCATCATTACCACCATGTATCATCAAGTTTGGGTGAAAAAATATTTGCTGGTATTTCGGAAACTCGTTATTTGTTGGAAGCTTGGCAACCCCTTTCAATTAAAGTGCTTTTCAAAAGTCTCTGCTTAGGTCTACTTGAAGAGGAAACAAACCATAGAGACAAAACTGAGAACTCCTTTATTTTGTCAAGTTTCAAAGAGCGACTACAAACCAAGTTGGATTTAGAGTTCCAAATTCATCTATCATTATATAGGAGAGAACAGAGGGAAACCTAAATATAAAAACGACTACAGTAGACGAACGCTTCAACTTAGAAGAACATAATTTGGTAAGCCAAGTGGGATTTGTGTACTGATCATTACCACCAAGTATCATCAAGATTGGGTGAAAAAATATTTGCTGGTATTTCGGAAACTCCTTATTTTTTAGAAGCTTGGAAATCCCTCTCAATGAAACTGCAATTCCACAGTCTGTGCCTAGGGCTACTTGAAGAGGAAACAACCATAGAGACAAAACTGTGAACTCCTTTATTTTGTCAAGTTTCAAAGAGCTACTAAAAACCATGTTGGATTTAGAGTTCCAAATTCATCTATCTAAATAGGAGAGAACAGAGGGAAACCTAAAAATATAAACTGCTACTGTAAACGAATGCTTCAACCTAGAAGAACAAAATTTGGTGGGCCAAGTGGGATTTGTGTCCTTGTCATTACGACCAGGTATCATCCAGATTGGGTGAAAAAATATTTGCTGGTATTTCGGAAACTCGTTATTTCTTAGAAGCTTGGCAACCAATCTCAATGAATGTGCTTTTCCAAAGTCTGTGCCTAGGGCTACTTGAAGAGGAAACAAACCATAGAGACAAAACTGAGAACTCCTTTATTTTGTCAAGTTTCAAAGAGCTACTACAAACCATGTTGGATTTAGAGTTCCAATTTCATCAATCTATATAGTAGAGAACAGAGTGAAACCAAAAATAAAAACTGCTAGTGTAAACAAACGCTTCCACCTAGAAGAACAAAATTTGGTGAGCCAAGTGGGATTTCTGTACTTGTCATTAAGACCACGTATCATCTAGATTGGGTGAAAAAATATTTGCTGGTATTTCAGA
The DNA here is from genome assembly GCF_048772815.1 of Callospermophilus lateralis. Classification (NCBI taxonomy): domain Eukaryota; kingdom Metazoa; phylum Chordata; class Mammalia; order Rodentia; family Sciuridae; genus Callospermophilus; species Callospermophilus lateralis. The sequence continues at coordinate 119,520 of NW_027513622.1, forward strand.
AACTAGTAATTTATTGGAAGCTTGGCAACCCCTTATAATGAAATTGCTTTTCCACGGTCTCTGCTTAGGGCTACTTGAAGAAAAAACAAACCGTAGAGACAAAACTGAGATCTACTTTTTTTTTGTCAAGTTTCAAAAAGCTACTGCAATCCATGTTGGATTTAGAGTTCCAAATTGATCTATCTATATAGGAGAGAACAGAGGGAAACCTAAATATAAAAACGAATACTGTAGACGAACGCTTCAACCTAGAAGAACAAAATTTGGTGAGCCATGTGGGATTTGTGTACTGATCATTACCACCAAGTATCATCAAGATTGGGTGAAAAAATATTTGCTGGTATTTCGGAAACTCGTTATTACTTAGAAGCTTGGCAACCCCTCTCAATGAAAGTGCTTTTCCACAGTCTGTGCCTAGGGCTACTTGAAGAGGAAACAACCATAGAGACAAAACTGAGAACTCTTTATTTTGTCAAGTTTCAAAGGGCTACTACAAACCATGTTGGAGATATAGTTCCAAATTCATCTATCTGTATAGGAGAGAACAGAGGGAAACCTAAAAATATAAACTGCTACTGTAAAAGAATGCTTCAACCTAGAAGAACAAAATATGGTGGGAAAAGTGGGTTTGTGTCCTTGTCATTACGACCACGTATCATCCAGATTGGGTGAAAAAATATTTGCTGGTATTTCGGAAACTCGTAATTTCTTGGAAGCTTGGCAACCCCTTTCAATGAAAGTGCATTTCCACAGTCTCTGCTTAGGGCTACTTGAAGAGGAAACAAATTATAGAGACAAACCTGAGAACTCCTTTATTATGTCAAGTTTCAAAGAGCTACTACAAACCTTGCTGGATTTAGAGTTCCAAATTCATCTATCTATATAGGAGAGAACAGAGGGAAACCTAAATATAAAAACGACTACTGTAGATGAACGCTTCAACCTAGATAACGAAATTTGGTGAGCCAAGTGGGATTTGTGTACTGATCATTACCACCAAGTATCATCAAGATTGGGTGAAAAAATATTTGCTGGTATTTCAGAAACTCGTTATTTCCTAGAAGCTTGGCAACCCCTTTCAATGAAAGTGCTTTTCCACAGTCTTTGCCACGGGCTACTTGAATAGGAAACAAACCATAGAGACAAAACTGAGAACTCTTTTATTTTGTCAAGTTTCAAAGAGCTACTACAAACCATGTTGGATTAAGAGTTCCAAATTTATCTATCTATATAGGAGAGAACAGAGGGAAACCTAAATATAAAAACGACTACTGTAGACGAACGCTTCAACCTAGAAGAACAAAATTTTGTGAGCCAAGTGGGATTTGTGTACTGATCATTACCACCAAGTATCATCAAGATTGGGTGAAAAAAAATTTGCTGGTATTTCGGAAACTCGTTATTTCTTAGAAGCTTGCCAACCCCTGTCAATGAAAGTGCTCTTCCAAAGTCTGTGTCTAGGGCTACTTGAAGAGGAAACAAAACATAGAGACAAAACTGAGAACTCCTTTATTTTGTCAAGTTTCAAAGAGCTACTACAAACCATGATGGATTTAGATTTCCAAATTCATCTATCTATATAGGAGAGAACAGAGTGAAACCAAAAATAAAAACTGCAACTGTAAACGAACGATTCCACCTAGAAGAACAAAATTTGGTGAGCCAAGTGGGATTTGTGTACTTGTCATTACCACCACGTATCATCAAGATTGGGTGAAAAAATATTTGCTGGTATTTCAAAAACTCGTTATTTCTTTGAAGCTTGGCAACCCCTTTCAATGAAAGTGCTTTTCCACAGTCTCTGCTTAGGGCTACATAAAGAGGAACCAAACCATAGAGACAAAACTGAGAACTTCTTTATTTTGTCAAGTTTCAAAGAGCTACTACAAACCATGTTGTATTTAGAGTTCCAAATTCATCTATCTATATAGTAGAGAACAGAGGGACACCTAAAAATATAAACTGCTACTGTGAAAGAACGCTTCAACCTAGAAGAACAAAATTTGGTGAGTCAAGTGGGATTTGTGTACCGATCATTACCACCACGTATCATCAAGATTGGGTGAAAAAATATTTGCTGGTGTTTCGGAAACTCGTTATTTCTTGGAAGCTTGGCAACTCCTCTCAATGAAAGTGCTTTTCCACAGTCTGTGCCTAGGGCTACTTGAAGAGGAAGCAAACCATAGCGACAAAAGTGAGAACTCCTTTATTTTGTCAAGTTTCAAAGAGCTACTACAAACCATGTTGGATTTAGAGTTCCAAATTCATCTATCTATATAGGAGAGAACAGAGGGAAACCTAAATATAAAAACTGCTACTGTAGATGAACGCTTAAACCTAGAAGAACAAATTTTGGTGAGAAAAGTGAGATTTGTGTACTTGTCATTACCAACACGTATCATCCAGATTGGGTAAATATATTTGCTGTTATTTCGGAAACACGTAATTTCTTGGAAGCTTGGCAACCCCTTTCAATGAAAGTGCTTTTCCACAGTCTCTGCTAAGGGCTACTTGAAGAGGAAACAAACCATAGAGACAAAACTGAGAATAACTTTTTTTGTCAAGTTTCAAAGAGCTACTACAAACCATGTTGGATTTAGATTTCCAAATTCATTTATCGATATAGGAGAGAAGAGAGGGAAACCTAAATATAAAAACTGCTACTGTAGACGAATGCTTCAAACCAGAAGAGCAAAATTTGGTGAGCCAAGTGGGATTTGTGTACCGATCATTACCACCAAGTATCATCAAGTTTGGGTGAAAAAATATTTGCTGGTATTTCGGAAACTCGTTATTTCTTGGAAGCTTGGCAACCCCTTTCAATGAAAGTGCTTTTCCACAGTCTCTGTTAGGTCTAGTTGAAGAGGAAACAAACCATAGAGACAAAACTGAGAACTCCTTTATTTTGTCAAGTTTCAAAGAGCGACTACAAACCAAGTGGATTTAGAGTTCCAAATTCATCTATCTATGTAGGAGAGAACAGAGGGAAACCTAAATATAAAAACGACTACTGTAGATGAACGCTTCAACCTAGAAGAACATAATTTGGTGAGCCAAGTGGGATTTCTGTACTGATCATTACCACCAAGTATCATCAAGTTTGGGTGAAAAAATATTTGCTGGTATTTCGGAAACTCGTTATTTCTTAGAAACTTGGCAACCCCTCTCAATGAAACTGCTTTACCACATTCTGTGCCTAGGGCTACTTGAAGAGGAAACAACCATAGAGACAAAACTGAGAACTCCTTTATTTTGTCAAGTTTCAAAGGGCTACTACAAACCATGTTGGATTTAGAGTTCCAAATTCATCTATCTATATAGGAGAGAACAGAGGGAAACCTAAAAATAAAAACTGCTACTGTAAACGAATGCTTCAACCTAGAAGAACAAAATTTGGTTACCCAAGTGGAATTTTTGTACCGATCATTACCACCACGTATCATCAAGATTGGGTGAAAAAATATTTGCTGGTATTTCGGAAACTCGTAATTTTTTGGAAGCTTGGCAACCCCTTTCTATGAAAGTGCTTTTCCAGAGTTTCTGCTTAGGGTTACTTGAAGAGGAAAAAATAATAGAGACAAAACTTAGAATTCCTTTATTTTGTCAAGTTTCAAAGAGCTACTACAAACCATGTTGGATTTAGAGTTCCAAATTCATCTGTCTATATAGGAGAGAACAGAGGGAAACCTAAAAATATAAACTGCTAGTGTAAAAGAACGCTTCAACCTAGAAGAACAAAATTTGGTGAGTCAAGTGGGATTTGTTTTCCGATCATTACCACCAAGTATCATCAAGATTGGGTGAAAAAATATTCGCTGGTATTTCGGAAACTCGTCATTTCTTAGAAGCTTGGCAACCAATCTCAATGAATGTGCTTTTCAAAAGTCTGTGCCTAGGGCTACTTGAAGAGGAAACAAACCATAGAGACAAAACTGAGAACTCCTTTATTTTGTCAAGTTTCAAAGAGCTACTACAAACCATGTTGGATTTAGAGTTCCAATTTCATCAATCTATATAGTAGAGAACAGAGTGAAACCAAAAATAAAAACTGCTAGTGTAAACAAACGCTTCCACCTAGAAGAACAAAATTTGGTGAGCCAAGTGGGATTTCTGTACTTGTCATTAAGACCACGTATCATCTAGATTGGGTGAAAAAATATTTGCTGGTATTTCAGAAACTAGTAATTTATTGGAAGCTTGGCAACCCCTTATAATGAAATTGCTTTTCCACGGTCTCTGCTTAGGGCTACTTGAAGAAAAAACAAACCGTAGAGACAAAACTGAGATCTACTTTTCTTTTGTCAAGTTTCAAAAAGCTACTGCAATCCATGTTGGATTTAGAGTTCCAAATTGATCTATCTATATAGGAGAGAACAGAGGGAAACCTAAATATAAAAACGAATACTGTAGACGAACGCTTCAACCTAGAAGAACAAAATTTGGTGAGCCATGTGGGATTTGTGTACTGATCATTACCACCAAGTATCATCAAGATTGGGTGAAAAAATATTTGCTGGTATTTCGGAAACTCGTTATTACTTAGAAGCTTGGCAACCCCTCTCAATGAAAGTGCTTTTCCACAGTCTGTGCCTAGGGCTACTTGAAGAGGAAACAACCATAGAGACAAAACTGAGAACTCTTTATTTTGTCAAGTTTCAAAGGGCTACTACAAACCATGTTGGAGATATAGTTCCAAATTCATCTATCTATATAGGAGAGAACAGAGGGAAACCTAAAAATATAAACTGCTACTGTAAAAGAATGCTTCAACCTAGAAGAACAAAATATGGTGGGAAAAGTGGGTTTGTGTCCTTGTCATTACGACCACGTATCATCCAGATTGGGTGAAAAAATATTTGCTGGTATTTCGGAAACTCGTAATTTCTTGGAAGCTTGGCAACCCCTTTCAATGAAAGTGCATTTCCACAGTCTCTGCTTAGGGCTACTTGAAGAGGAAACAAATTATAGAGACAAACCTGAGAACTCCTTTATTATGTCAAGTTTCAAAGAGCTACTACAAACCTTGCTGGATTTAGAGTTCCAAATTCATCTATCTACATAGGAGAGAACAGAGTGAAACCTAAACATCAAAACTGCTGCTGTAGACGAACACTTCAACCTAGAAGAACAAAATTTGGTGAGCCAAGTGGGATTTGTTTACTGATCATTACCACCAAGTATCATCAAGATTGGGTGAAAAAATATTTGCTGGTATTTCGGAAACTCGTAATTTCTTGGAAGCTTGGCAACCCCTTTCAATGAAAGTGCTTTTCCACAGTTTCTGCTTAGGGCTACTTGAAGAGGAAACAAATAATAGAGACAAAACTTAGAATTCCTTTATTTTGTCAAGTTTCAAAGAGCTACTACAAACCATGTTGGATTTAGAGTTCCAAATTCATATATCTATATATGAGAGAACAGAGGGAAACCTAAAAATATAAACTGCTACTGTAAAACAACGCTTCAACCTAGAAGAACAAAATTTGGTGATTCAAGTGGGATTTGTGTACCGATCATTACCACCAAGTATCATCAAGATTGGGTGAAAAAATATTTGCTGGTATTTCAGAAACTCGTTATTTTAGAAGCTTGGCAACCCCTCTCAATGAAAGTGCGTTTCCAAAGTCTGTGCCTAGGGCTAATTGAAGAGGAAATGAACCATAGAAACAAAACTGAGAACTCCTTTATTTTGTCAAGTTTCAAAGAGCTACTACAAACCATGTTGGATTTAGAGTTCCAAATTCATCTATCTATATAGGAGAGAACAGAGTGAAATAAAAAAAAAAAAAACTGCAATTGTAAACGAACGCTTCCACCTAGAAGAACAAAATTTGGTGACCAAAGTGGGATTAGTGTACAAGTCATTACGACCACGTATCATCAAGTTTGGGTGAAAAAATATTTGCTGGCATTTCGGAAACTCGTTATTTGTTGGAAGCTTGGCAACCCCTTTCAATGAAAGTGCTTTTCCACAGTCTCTGCTTAGGGCTGCTTGAAGAAAAAACAAACCATAGAGACAAAACTGAGAACTACTTTTTTTGTCAAGTTTCAAAGAGCTACTACAAACCATGTTGGATTTAGAGTTCGAAATTCATCTATCTATATAGGAGATAAGAGAGTGAAACCTAAAAATATAAACTGCTACTATAAAAGAACGCTTCAACCTAGAAGAACAAAATTTGGTGAGTCAAGTGGGATTTGAGTACCCATCATTACCACCATGTATCATCAAGTTTGGGTGAAAAAATATTTGCTGGTATTTCGGAAACTCGTTATTTGTTGGAAGCTTGGCAACCCCTTTCAATTAAAGTGCTTTTCAAAAGTCTCTGCTTAGGTCTACTTGAAGAGGAAACAAACCATAGAGACAAAACTGAGAACTCCTTTATTTTGTCAAGTTTCAAAGAGCGACTACAAACCAAGTTGGATTTAGAGTTCCAAATTCATCTATCATTATATAGGAGAGAACAGAGGGAAACCTAAATATAAAAACGACTACGGTAGACGAACGCTTCAACTTAGAAGAACATAATTTGGTAAGCCAAGTGGGATTTGTGTACTGATCATTATCACCAAGTATCATCAAGATTGGGTGAAAAAATATTTGCTGGTATTTCGGAAACTCGTTATTTTTTAGAAGCTTGGAAATCCCTCTCAATGAAACTGCAATTCCACAGTCTGTGCCTAGGGCTACTTGAAGAGGAAACAACCATAGAGACAAAACTGTGAACTCCTTTATTTTGTCAAGTTTCAAAGAGCTACTAAAAACCATGTTGGATTTAGAGTTCCAAATTCATCTATCTAAATAGGAGAGAACAGAGGGAAACCTAAAAATATAAACTGCTACTGTAAACGAATGCTTCAACCTAGAAGAACAAAATTTGGTGGGCCAAGTGGGATTTGTGTCCTTGTCATTACGACCAGGTATCATCCAGATTGGGTGAAAAAATATTTGCTGGTATTTCGGAAACTCGTTATTTCTTAGAAGCTTGGCAACCAATCTCAATGAATGTGCTTTTCCAAAGTCTGTGCCTAGGGCTACTTGAAGAGGAAACAAACCATAGAGACAAAACTGAGAACTCCTTTATTTTGTCAAGTTTCAAAGAGCTACTACAAACCATGTTGGATTTAGAGTTCCAATTTCATCAATCTATATAGTAGAGAACAGAGTGAAACCAAAAATAAAAACTGCTAGTGTAAACAAACGCTTCCACCTAGAAGAACAAAATTTGGTGAGCCAAGTGGGATTTCTGTACTTGTCATTAACACCACGTATCATCTAGATTGGGTGAAAAAATATTTGCTGGTATTTCAGAAACTAGTAATTTATTGGAAGCTTGGCAACCCCTTATAATGAAATTGCTTTTCCACAGTCTCTGCTTAGGGCTACTTGAAGAAAAAACAAACCGTAGAGACAAAACTGAGATCTACTTTTTTTTTGTCAAGTTTCAAAAAGCTACTGCAATCCATGTTGGATTTAGAGTTCCAAATTGATCTATCTATATAGGAGAGAACAGAGGGAAACCTAAATATAAAAACGAATACTGTAGACGAACGCTTCAACCTAGAAGAACAAAATTTGGTGAGCCAAGTGGGATTTGTGTACTGATCATTACCACCACGTATCATCAAGATTGGGTGAAAAAATATTTGCTGGTATTTCGGAAACTCGTTATTACTTAGAAGCTTGGCAACCCCTCTCAATGAAAGTGCTTTTCCACAGTCTGTGCCTAGGGCTACTTGAAGAAGATACAAACCATAGAGACAAAACGGAGAACTCCTTTATTTTGTCAAGTTTCAAAGAGCTACTACAAACCATGTTGGATTTAGAGTTCCAATTTCATCAATCTATATAGTAGAGAACAGAGTGAAACCAAAAATAAAAACTGCTAGTGTAAACAAACGCTTCCACCTAGAAGAACAAAATTTGGTGAGCCAAGTGGGATTTGTGTACTGATCATTACCACCAAGTATCATCAAGATTGGGTGAAAAAATATTTGCTGGTATTTCGGAAACTCGTTATTACTTAGAAGCTTGGCAACCCCTCTCAATGAAAGAGCTTTTCCACAGTCTGTGCCTAGGGCTACTTGAAGAGGAAACAACCATAGAGACAAAACTGAGAACTCTTTATTTTGTCAAGTTTCAAAGGGCTACTACAAACCATGTTTTTTTTAGAGTTCCAAATTCATCTATCTATGTAGGAGAGAACAGAGGGAAACCTAAATATAAAAACGACTACTGTAGATGAACGCTTCAACCTAGAAGAACATAATTTGGTGAGCCAAGTGGGATTCCTGTACTGATCATTACCACCAAGTATCATCAAGTTTGGGTGAAAAAATATTTGCTGGTATTTCGGAAACTCGTTATTTCTTAGAAACTTGGCAACCCCTCTCAATGAAACTGCTTTACCACATTCTGTGCCTAGGGCTACTTGAAGAGGAAACAACCATAAAGACAAAACTGAGAACTCCTTTATTTTGTCAAGTTTCAAAGGGCTACTACAAACCATGTTGGATTTAGAGTTCCAAATTCATCTATCTATATAGGAGAGAACAGAGGGAAACCTAAAAATAAAAACTGCTACTGTAAACGAATGCTTCAACCTAGAAGAACAAAATTTGGTTACCCAAGTGGAATTTTTGTACCGATCATTACCACCACGTATCATCAAGATTGGGTGAAAAAATATTTGCTGGTATTTCGGAAACTCGTAATTTTTTGGAAGCTTGGCAACCCCTTTCTATGAAAGTGCTTTTCCAGAGTTTCTGCTTAGGGTTACTTGAAGAGGAAAAAATAATAGAGACAAAACTTAGAATTCCTTTATTTTGTCAAGTTTCAAAGAGCTACTACAAACCATGTTGGATTTAGAGTTCCAAATTCATCTGTCTATATAGGAGAGAACAGAGGGAAACCTAAAAATATAAACTGCTAGTGTAAAAGAACGCATCAACCTAGAAGAACAAAATTTGGTGAGTCAAGTGGGATTTGTTTTCCGATCATTACCACCAAGTATCATCAAGATTGGGTGAAAAAATATTTGCTGGTATTTCGGAAACTCGTCATTTCTTAGAAGCTTGGCAACCAATCTCAATGAATGTGCTTTTCAAAAGTCTGTGCCTAGGGCTACTTGAAGAGGAAAAAAACCATAGAGACAAAACTGAGAACTCCTTTATTTTGTCAAGTTTCAAAGAGCTACTACAAACCATGTTGGATTTAGAGTTCCAATTTCATCAATCTATATAGTAGAGAACAGAGTGAAACCAAAAATAAAAACTGCTAGTGTAAACAAACGCTTCCACCTAGAAGAACAAAACTTGGTGAGCCAAGTGGGATTTCTGTACTTGTCATTAAGACCACGTATCATCTAGATTGGGTGAAAAAATATTTGCTGGTATTTCAGAAACTAGTAATTTATTGGAAGCTTGGCAACCCCTTATAATGAAATTGCTTTTCCACGGTCTCTGCTTAGGGCTACTTGAAGAAAAAACAAACCGTAGAGACAAAACTGAGATCTACTTTTCTTTTGTCAAGTTTCAAAAAGCTACTGCAATCCATGTTGGATTTAGAGTTCCAAATTGATCTATCTATATAGGAGAGAACAGAGGGAAACCTAAATATAAAAACGAATACTGTAGACGAACGCTTCAACCTAGAAGAACAAAATTTGGTGAGCCATGTGGGATTTGTGTACTGATCATTACCACCAAGTATCATCAAGATTGGGTGAAAAAATATTTGCTGGTATTTCGGAAACTCGTTATTACTTAGAAGCTTGGCAACCCCTCTCAATGAAAGTGCTTTTCCACAGTCTGTGCCTAGGGTACCTTGAAGAGGAAACAACCATAGAGACAAAACTGAGAACTCTTTATTTTGTCAAGTTTCAAAGGGCTACTACAAACCATGTTGGAGATATAGTTCCAAATTCATCTATCTATATAGGAGAGAACAGAGGGAAACCTAAAAATATAAACTGCTACTGTAAAAGAATGCTTCAACCTAGAAGAACAAAATATGGTGGGAAAAGTGGGTTTGTGTCCTTGTCATTACGACCACGTATCATCCAGATTGGGTGAAAAAATATTTGCTGGTATTTCGGAAACTCGTAATTTCTTGGAAGCTTGGCAACCCCTTTCAATGAAAGTGCATTTCCACAGTCTCTGCTTAGGGCTACTTGAAGAGGAAACAAATTATAGAGACAAACCTGAGAACTCCTTTATTATGTCAAGTTTCAAAGAGCTACTACAAACCTTGCTGGATTTAGAGTTCCAAATTCATCTATCTACATAGGAGAGAACAGAGTGAAACCTAAACATCAAAACTGCTGCTGTAGACGAACACTTCAACCTAGAAGAACAAAATTTGGTGAGCCAAGTGGGATTTGTGTACTGATCATTACCACCAAGTATCATCAAGATTGGGTGAAAAAATATTTGCTGGTATTTCGGAAACTCGTAATTTCTTGGAAGCTTGGCAACCCCTTTCAATGAAAGTGCTTTTCCACAGTTTCTGCTTAGGGCTACTTGAAGAGGAAACAAATAATAGAGACAAAACTTAGAATTCCTTTATTTTGTCAAGTTTCAAAGAGCTACTACAAACCATGTTGGATTTAGAGTTCCAAATTCATATATCTATATATGAGAGAACAGAGGGAAACCTAAAAATATAAACTGCTACTGTAAAACAACGCTTCAACCTAGAAGAACAAAATTTGGTGATTCAAGTGGGATTTGTGTACCGATCATTACCACCAAGTATCATCAAGATTGGGTGAAAAAATATTTGCTGGTATTTCAGAAACTCGTTATTTTAGAAGCTTGGCAACCCCTCTCAATGAAAGTGCGTTTCCAAAGTCTGTGCCTAGGGCTAATTGAAGAGGAAATGAACCATAGAAACAAAACTGAGAACTCCTTTATTTTGTCAAGTTTCAAAGAGCTACTACAAACCATGTTGGATTTAGAGTTCCAAATTCATCTATCTATATAGGAGAGAACAGAGTGAAATAAAAAAAAAAAAACTGCAATTGTAAACGAACGCTTCCACCTAGAAGAACAAAATTTGGTGACCAAAGTGGGATTAGTGTACAAGTCATTACGACCACGTATCATCAAGTTTGGGTGAAAAAAATATTTGCTGGCATTTCGGAAACTCGTTATTTGTTGGAAGCTTGGCAACCCCTTTCAATGAAAGTGCTTTTCCACAGTCTCTGCTTAGGGCTGCTTGAAGAAAAAACAAACCATAGAGACAAAACTGAGAACTACTTTTTTTGTCAAGTTTCAAAGAGCTACTACAAACCATGTTGGATTTAGAGTTCGAAATTCATCTATCTATATAGGAGATAAGAGAGTGAAACCTAAAAATATAAACTGCTACTATAAAAGAACGCTTCAACCTAGAAGAACAAAATTTGGTGAGTCAAGTGGGATTTGAGTACCCATCATTACCACCATGTATCATCAAGTTTGGGTGAAAAAATATTTGCTGGTATTTCGGAAACTCGTTATTTGTTGGAAGCTTGGCAACCCCTTTCAATTAAAGTGCTTTTCAAAAGTCTCTGCTTAGGTCTACTTGAAGAGGAAACAAACCATAGAGACAAAACTGAGAACTCCTTTATTTTGTCAAGTTTCAAAGAGCGACTACAAACCAAGTTGGATTTAGAGTTAAAATTCATCTATCATTATATAGGAGAGAACAGAGGGAAACCTAAATATAAAAACGACTACGGTAGACGAACGCTTCAACTTAGAAGAACATAATTTGGTAAGCCAAGTGGGATTTGTGTACTGATCATTATCACCAAGTATCATCAAGATTGGGTGAAAAAATATTTGCTGGTATTTCGGAAACTCGTTATTTTTTAGAAGCTTGGAAATCCCTCTCAATGAAACTGCAATTCCACAGTCTGTGCCTAGGGCTACTTGAAGAGGAAACAACCATAGAGACAAAACTGTGAACTCCTTTATTTTGTCAAGTTTCAAAGAGCTACTAAAAACCATGTTGGATTTAGAGTTCCAAATTCATCTATCTAAATAGGAGAGAACAGAGGGAAACCTAAAAATATAAACTGCTACTGTAAACGAATGCTTCACCTAGAAGAACAAAATTTGGTGGGCCAAGTGGGATTTGTGTCCTTGTCATTACGACCATGTATCATCCAGATTGGGTGAAAAAATATTTGCTGGTATTTCGGAAACTCGTTATTTCTTAGAAGCTTGGCAACCAATCTCAATGAATGTGCTTTTCCAAAGTCTGTGCCTAGGGCTACTTGAAGAGGAAACAAACCATAGAGACAAAACTGAGAACTCCTTTATTTTTGTCAAGTTTCAAAGAGCTACTACAAACCATGTTGGATTTAGAGTTCCAATTTCATCAATCTATATAGTAGAGAACAGAGTGAAACCAAAAATAAAAACTGCTAATGTAAACAAACGCTTCCACCTAGAAGAACAAAATTTGGTGAGCCAAGTGGGATTTCTGTACTTGTCATTTAGACCACGTATCATCTAGATTGGGTGAAAAAATATTTGCTGGTATTTCAGAAACTAGTAATTTATTGGAAGCTTGGAAACCCCTTATAATGAAATTGCTTTTCCACAGTCTCTGCTTAGGGCTACTTGAAGAAAAAACAAACCGTAGAGACAAAACTGAGATCTACTTTTTTTTGTCAAGTTTCAAAAAGCTACTGCAATCCATGTTGGATTTAGAGTTCCAAATTGATCTATCTATATAGGAGAGAACAGAGGGAAACCTAAATATAAAAACGAATACTGTAGACGAACGCTTCAACCTAGAAGAACAAAATTTGGTGAGCCAAGTGGGATTTGTGTACTGATCATTACCACCAAGTATCATCAAGATTGGGTGAAAAAATATTTGCTGGTATTTCGGAACTCGTTATTACTTAGAAGCTTGGCAACCCCTCTCAATGAAAGTGCTTTTCCACAGTCTGTGCCTAGGGCTACTTGAAGAGGAAACAACCATAGAGACAAAACTGAGAACTCTTTATTTTGTCAAGTTTCAAAGGGCTACTACAAACCATGTTGGAGATATAGTTCCAAATTCATCTATCTATATAGGAGAGAACAGAGGGAAACCTAAAAATATAAACTGCTACTGTAAAAGAATGCTTCAACCTAGAAGAACAAAATATGGTGGGAAAAGTGGGTTTGTGTCCTTGTCATTACGACCACGTATCATCCAGATTGGGTGAAAAAATATTTGCTGGTATTTCGGAAACTCGTAATTTCTTGGAAGCTTGGCAACCCCTTTCAATGAAAGTGCTTTTCCACAGTTTCTGCTTAGGGCTACTTGAAGAGGAAACAAATAATAGAGACAAAACTTAGAATTCCTTTATTTTGTCAAGTTTCAAAGAGCTACTACAAACCATGTTGGATTTAGAGTTCCAAATTTATATATCTATATATGAGAGAACAGATGGAAACCTAAAAATATAAACTGCTACTGTAAAACAACGCTTCAACCTAGAAGAACAAAATTTGGTGATTCAAGTGGGATTTGTGTACCGATCATTACCACCAAGTATCATCAAAATTGGGTGAAAAAATATTTGCGGGTATTTCGGGAACTCGTTATTTTTTAAAAGCTTGGCAACTCCTTTCAATGAAAGTGCTTTTCCATAGTCTCTGCTTAGGGCTACTTGAAGAGGAAACAAACCATAGAGACAAAACTGAGAACTCCTTTATTTTGTCAAGTTTCAAAGAGCGACTATAAACCATGTTGGATTTAGAGTTCCAAATTCATCTATTTATATAGGAGAGAACAGAGGGAAACTTAAATATAAAAAATGACTACTGTAGACGAACGCTTCAACCTAGAAGAACAAAATTTGGTGAGCCAAGTGGGATTTGTGTACTGATCATTACCACCAAGTATCATCAAGACTGGGTGAAAAAATATTTGCTGGTATTTCGGAAACTCGTTATTTCTTAGAAGCTTGGCAACCCCTCTCAATTAAAGTGCTTTTCCACAGTCTGTGCCTAGGGCTACTTGAAGAGGAAACAACCATAGAGACAAAACTGAGAGATCCTTTATTTTGTCAAGTTTCAAAGGGCTACTACAAACCATGTTGGAGATAGAGTTCCAAATTCATCTATCTATATAGGAGAGAACAGAGGGAAACCTAAAAATATAAACTGCTACTGTAAAAGAATGCTTCAACCTAGAAGAACAAAATATGGTGGGAAAAGTGGGTTTGTGTCCTTGTCATTACGACCACGTATCATCCAGATTGGGTGAAAAAATATTTGCTGGTATTTCGGAAACTCGTTTTTTCTTAGAAGCTTGGCAACCCCTCTCAATGAAAGTGCTTTTCCACAGTCTGTGCCTAGGGCTACTTGAAGAGGAAACAACCATAGAGACAAAACTGAGAACTCCTTTATTTTGTCAAGGTTCAAAGATCTACTACAAACCATGTGGGAGATAGAGTTCCAAATTCATCTATCTATATACGAGAGAACAGAGTGAAACCTAAAAATATAAACTGCTACTGTAAAAGAATGCTTCAACCTAGAAGAACAAAATATGGTGGGAAAAGTGGGTTTGTGTCCTTGTCATTACGACGACGTATCATCCAGATTGGGTGAAAAAATATTTGCTGGTATTTCAGAAACTCGTTATTTTAGAAGCTTGGCAACCCCTCTCAATGAAAGTGCGTTTCCAAAGTCTGTGCCTAGGGCTAATTGAAGAGGAAATGAACCATAGAAACAAAACTGAGAACTCCTTTATTTTGTCAAGTTTCAAAGAGCTACTACAAACCATGTTGGATTTAGAGTTCCAAATTCATCTATCTATATAGGAGAGAACAGAGTGAAATAAAAAATAAAAAACTGCAATTGTAAACGAACGCTTCCACCTAGAAGAACAAAATTTGGTGACCAAAGTGGGATTAGTGTACATGTCATTACGACCACGTATCATCAAGATTGGGTGAAAAAATATTTGCTGGCATTTCGGAAACTCGTTATTTGTTGGAAGCTTGGCAACCCCTTTCAATGAAAGTGATTTTCCACAGTCTCTGCTTAGGGCTGCTTGAAGAAAAAACAAACCATAGAGACAAAACTGAGAACTACTTTTTTTGTCAAGTTTCAAAGAGCTACTACAAACCATGTTGGATTTAGAGTTCGAAATTCATCTATCTATATAGGAGATAAGAGAGTGAAACCTAAAAATATAAACTGCTACTATAAAAGAACGCTTCAACCTAGAAGAACAAAATTTGGTGAGTCAAGTGGGATTTGAGTACCCATCATTACCACCATGTATCATCAAGTTTGGGTGAAAAAATATTTGCTGGTATTTCGGAAACTCGTTATTTGTTGGAAGCTTGGAAATCCCTCTCAATGAAACTGCAATTCCACAGTCTGTGCCTAGGGCTACTTGAAGAGGAAACAACCATAGAGACAAAACTGTGAACTCCTTTATTTTGTCAAGTTTCAAAGAGCTACTAAAAACCATGTTGGATTTAGAGTTAAAATTCATCTATCTAATTAGGAGAGAACAGAGGGAAACCTAAAAATATAAACTGCTACTGTAAACGAATGCTTCAACCTAGAAGAACAAAATTTGGTGGGCCAAGTGGGATTTGTGTCCTTGTCATTACGACCACGTATCATCCAGATTGGGTGAAAAAATACTTGCTGGTATTTCGGAAACTCGTTATTTCTTAGAAGCTTGGCAACCAATCTCAATGAATGTGCTTTTCCAAAGTCTGTGCCTAGGGCTACTTGAAGAGGAAACAAACCATAGAGACAAAACTGAGAACTCCTTTATTTTGTCAAGTTTCAAAGAGCTACTACAAACCATGTTGGATTTAGAGTTCCAATTTCATCAATCTATATAGTAGAAAACAGAGTGAAACCAAAAATAAAAACTGCTAGTGTAAACAAACGCTTCCACCTAGAAGAACAAAATTTGGTGAGCCAAGTGGGATTTCTGTACTTGTCATTAAGACCACGTATCATGTAGATTGGGTGAAAAAATATTTGCTGGTATTTCAGAAACTAGTAATTTATTGGAAGCTTGGCAACCCCTTATAATGAAATTGCTTTTCCACAGTCTCTGCTTAGGGCTACTTGAAGAAAAAACAAACCGTAGAGACAAAACTGAGATCTACTTTTTTTTTGTCAAGTTTCAAAAAGCTACTGCAATCCATGTTGGATTTAGAGTTCCAAATTGATCTATCTATATAGGAGAGAACAGAGGGAAACCTAAATATAAAAACGAATACTGTAGACGAACGCTTCAACCTAGAAGAACAAAATTTGGTGAGCCAAGTGGGATTTGTGTACTGATCATTACCACCAAGTATCATCAAGATTGGGTGAAAAAATATTTGCTGGTATTTCGGAAACTCGTTATTACTTAGAAGCTTGGCAACCCCTCTCAATGAAAGAGCTTTTCCACAGTCTGTGCCTAGGGCAACTTGAAGAGGAAACAACCATAGAGACAAAACTGAGAACTCTTTATTTTGTCAAGTTTCAAAGGGCTACTACAAACCATGTTGGATTTAGAGTTCCAAATTGATCTATCTATATAGGAGAGAACAGAGGGAAACCTAAAAATATAAACTGCTACTGTAAAAGAATGCTTCAACCTAGAAGAACAAAATATGGTGGGAAAAGTGGGTTTGTGTCCTTGTCATTATGACCACGTATCATCCAGATTGGGTGAAAAAATATTTGCTGGTATTTCGGAAACTCGTAATTTCTTGGAAGCTTGGCAACCCCTTTCAATGAAAGTGCATTTCCACAGTCTCTGCTTAGGGCTACTTGAAGAGGAAACAAATTATAGAGACAAACCTGAGAACTCCTTTATTATGTCAAGTTTCAAAGAGCTACTACAAACCTTGCTGGATTTAGAGTTCCAAATTCATCTATCTACATAGGAGAGAACAGAGTGAAACCTAAACATCAAAACTGCTGCTGTAGACGAACACTTCAACCTAGAAGAACAAAATTTGGTGAGCCAAGTGGGATTTGTGTACTGATCATTACCACCAAGTATCATCAAGATTGGGTGAAAAAATATTTGCTGGTATTTCAGAAACTAGTAATTTATTGGAAGCTTGGCAACCCCTTATAATGAAATTGCTTTTCCACAGTCTCTGCTTAGGGCTACTTGAAGAAAAAACAAACCGTAGAGACAAAACTGAGATCTACTTTTTTTTGTCAAGTTTCAAAAAGCTACTGCAATCCATGTTGGATTTAGAGTTCCAAATTGATATATCTATATAGGAGAGAACAGAGGAAAACCTAAAAATAAAAACTGCTACTGTAAACGAACGCTTAAACCTAGAAGAACAAAATTTGGTGATGCAAGTGGGATTTTTGTACCGATCATTACCACCACGTATCATCAAGATTGGGTGAAAAAATATTTGTTGGTATTTCAGAAACTCGCTATTTCTTAGAAGCTTGGCAACCCCTCTCAATGAAAGTGCTTTTCCACAGTCTGTGCCTAGGGCTACTTGAAGAGGAAACAACCATAGAGAGAAAACTGAGAAGTCCTTTATTTTGTCAAGTTTCAAAGAGCTACTACAAACCATGTTGGATTTAGAGTTCCAATTTCATCTATCTATATAGTAGAGAACAGAGTGATACCAAAAATACAAACTGCAACTGTAAACGAACGCTTCCACCTAGAAGAACAAAATTTGGTGAGCCAAGTGGGATTTGTGTACTTGTCATTACCACCACGTATCATCAAGATTGGGTGAACAAATATTTGCTGGTATTTCGGAAACTCGTAATTTATTGGAAGCTAGCAACCCCATTTAATGAAAGTGCTTTTCCACAGTCTCTGCTTAGGGCTCCTTGAACAAAAAACAAACCATAGAGACAAAACTGAGAACTACTTTTTTTTTTTGTCACGTTTCAAAGAGCTACTTCAAACCATGTTGGATTTAGAGTTCCAAATTCATCTATCTATATATGAGAGATCAGAGTGAAACCTAAAAATATACACTGCTACTGTAAAAGAACGCTTCAACCTAGAAGAACAAAATTTGGTGAGTCAAGTGGGATTTGTGTACCGATCATTACCACCAAGTATCATCAAGTTTGGGTGAAAAAATATTTGCTGGTATTTCGGAAACTCGTTATTTCTTGGAAACTTGGCAACCCCTTTCAATGAAAGTGCTTTTCCACAGTCTCTGTTAGGGCTACTTGAAGAGGAAACAAACCATAGAGACAAAACTGAGAACTCCTTTATTTTGTCAAGTTTCAAAGAGCGACTACAAACCAAGTGGATTTAGAGTTCAAAATTCATCTATTTATATAGGAGAGAACAGAGGGAAACTTAAATATAAAAAATGACTACTGTAGACGAACGCTTCAACCTAGAAGAACAAAATTTGGTGAGCCATTGGGATTTGTGTACTGATCATTACCACCAAGTATCATCAAGACTGGGTGAAAAAATATTTGCTGGTATTTCGGAAACTCGTTATTTCTTAGAAGCTTGGCAACCCCTCTCAATGAAAGTGCTTTTCCACAGTCTGTGCCTAGGGCTACTTGAAGAGGAAACAACCATAGAGACAAAACTGAGAACTCTTTATTTTGTCAAGTTTCAAAGGGCTACTACAAACCATGTTGGATTTAGAGTTCCAAATTGATCTATCTATATAGGAGAGAACAGAGGGAAACCTAAAAATATAAACTGCTACTGTAAAAGAATGCTTCAACCTAGAAGAACAAAATATGGTGGGAAAAGTGGGTTTGTGTCCTTGTCATTATGACCACGTATCATCCAGATTGGGTGAAAAAATATTTGCTGGTATTTCGGAAACTCGTAATTTCTTGGAAGCTTGGCAACCCCTTTCAATGAAAGTGCATTTCCACAGTCTCTGCTTAGGGCTACTTGAAGAGGAAACAAATTATAGAGACAAACCTGAGAACTCCTTTATTATGTCAAGTTTCAAAGAGCTACTACAAACCTTGCTGGATTTAGAGTTCCAAATTCATCTATCTACATAGGAGAGAACAGAGTGAAACCTAAACATCAAAACTGCTGCTGTAGACGAACACTTCAACCTAGAAGAACAAAATTTGGTGAGCCAAGTGGGATTTGTGTACTGATCATTACCACCAAGTATCATCAAGATTGGGTGAAAAAATATTTGCTGGTATTTCAGAAACTAGTAATTTATTGGAAGCTTGGCAACCCCTTATAATGAAATTGCTTTTCCACAGTCTCTGCTTAGGGCTACTTGAAGAAAAAACAAACCGTAGAGACAAAACTGAGATCTACTTTTTTTTGTCAAGTTTCAAAAAGCTACTGCAATCCATGTTGGATTTAGAGTTCCAAATTGATCTATCTATATAGGAGAGAACAGAGGAAAACCTAAAAATAAAAACTGCTACTGTAAACGAACGCTTAAACCTAGAAGAACAAAATTTGGTGATGCAAGTGGGATTTTTGTACCGATCATTACCACCACGTATCATCAAGATTGGGTGAAAAAATATTTGTTGGTATTTCAGAAACTCGTTATTTCTTAGAAGCTTGGCAACCCCTCTCAATGAAAGTGCTTTTCCACAGTCTGTGCCTAGGGCTACTTGAAGAGGAAACAACCATAGAGAGAAAACTGAGAAGTCCTTTATTTTGTCAAGTTTCAAAGAGCTACTACAAACCATGTTGGATTTAGAGTTCCAATTTCATCTATCTATATAGTAGAGAACAGAGTGATACCAAAAATACAAACTGCAACTGTAAACGAACGCTTCCACCTAGAAGAACAAAATTTGGTGAGCCAAGTGGGATTTGTGTACTTGTCATTACCACCACGTATCATCAAGATTGGGTGAACAAATATTTGCTGGTATTTCGGAAACTCGTAATTTATTGGAAGCTAGCAACCCCATTTAATGAAAGTGCTTTTCCACAGTCTCTGCTTAGGGCTCCTTGAACAAAAAACAAACCATAGAGACAAAACTGAGAACTACTTTATTTTTTTGTCACGTTTCAAAGAGCTACTTCAAACCATGTTGGATTTAGAGTTCCAAATTCATCTATCTATATATGAGAGATCAGAGTGAAACCTAAAAATATACACTGCTACTGTAAAAGAACGCTTCAACCTAGAAGAACAAAATTTGGTGAGTCAAGTGGGATTTGTGTACCGATCATTACCACCAAGTATCATCAAGTTTGGGTGAAAAAATATTTGCTGGTATTTCGGAAACTCGTTATTTCTTGGAAACTTGGCAACCCCTTTCAATGAAAGTGCTTTTCCACAGTCTCTGTTAGGGCTACTTGAAGAGGAAACAAACCATAGAGACAAAACTGAGAACTCCTTTATTTTGTCAAGTTTCAAAGAGCGACTACAAACCAAGTGGATTTAGAGTTCAAAATTCATCTATTTATATAGGAGAGAACAGAGGGAAACTTAAATATAAAAAATGACTACTGTAGACGAACGCTTCAACCTAGAAGAACAAAATTTGGTGAGCCATTGGGATTTGTGTACTGATCATTACCACCAAGTATCATCAAGACTGGGTGAAAAAATATTTGCTGGTATTTCGGAAACTCGTTATTTCTTAGAAGCTTGGCAACCCCTCTCAATGAAAGTGCTTTTCCACAGTCTGTGCCTAGGGCTACTTGAAGAGGAAACAACCATAGAGACAAAACTGAGAGATCCTTTATTTTGTCAAGTTTCAAAGGGCTACAACAAACCATGTTGGAGATAGAGTTCCAAATTCATCTATCTATATAGGAGAGAACAGAGGGAAACCTAAAAATATAAACTGCTACTGTAAAAGAATGCTTCAACCTAGTAGAACAAAATATGGTGGGAAAAGTGGGTTTGTGTCCTTGTCATTACGACCATGTATCATCCAGAATGGGTGAAAAAATATTTGCTGGTATTTCGGAAACTCGTTATTTCTTAGAAGCTTGGCAACCCCTCTCAATGAAAGTGCTTTTCCACAGTCTGTGCCTAGGGCTACTTGAAGAGGAAACAACCATAGAGACAAAACTGAGAACTCCTTTATTTTGTCAAGGTTCAAAGATCTACTACAAACCATGTGGGAGATAGAGTTCCAAATTCATCTATCTATATAGGAGAGAACAGAGGGAGACCTAAATATAAAAACGATTACTGTAGACGAACGCTTCAACCTAGAAGAACAAAATTTGTTGTGCCAAGTGGGATTTGTATACTGATCATTACCACCAAGTATTATCAAGATTGGGTGAAAAAATATTTGCTGGTATTTCGGAAACTCGTTATTTCTTAGAAGCTTGGCAACCACTCTCAATGAAAGTGCTTTTCCACAGTCTGTGCCTAGGGCTACTTGAAGAGGAAACAACCATAGAGACAAAACTGAGAACTCCTTTATTTTGTCAACTTTCAAAGGGCTACTACAAACCATGGTGGATTTAGAGTTCCAAATTCATCTGTCTATATAGGAGAGAACAGAGGGAAACCTAAAATTATAAAATACTACTGTAAACGAACGCTTCAACCTAGAAGAACAAAATTTGGTGAGTCAAGTGGGATTTTTGTACCAATCATTACCACCACGTATCATCAAGATTGGGTGAAAAAATATTAGCTGGTATTTCGGAAACTCGTAATTTCTTGGAAGCTTGGCAACCCCTTTAAATGAAAGTGCATTTCCACAGTTTCTGCTTAGGGCTACTTGAAGAGGAAACAAATAATAGAGACAAAATTTAGAATTCCTTTATTTTGTCAAG
Organism: Callospermophilus lateralis; assembly: GCF_048772815.1. NCBI lineage: Eukaryota > Metazoa > Chordata > Mammalia > Rodentia > Sciuridae > Callospermophilus > Callospermophilus lateralis. The sequence goes on from NW_027513622.1 coordinate 141,235, forward strand.
TTTCAAAGAGCTACTACAAACCATGTTGGATTTAGAGTTCCAAATTCATCTATCTAAATAGGAGAGAACAGAGGGAAACCTAAAAATATAAACTGCTACTGTAAACGAATGTTTCAACCTAGAAGAACAAAATTTGGTGGGCCAAGTGGGATTTGTGTCCTTGTCATTACGACCACGTATCATCCAGATTGGGTGAAAAAATATTTGCTGGTATTTCGGAAACTCATTATTTCTTAGAAGCTTGGCAACCAATCTCAATGAATGTGCTTTTCCAAAGTCTGTGCCTAGGGCTACTTGAAGAGGAAACAAACCATAGAGACAAAACTGAGAACTTCTTTATTTTGTCAAGTTTCAAAGAGCTACTACAAACCATGTTGGATTTAGAGTTCCAATTTCATCAATCTATATAGTAGAGAACAGAGTGAAACCAAAAATAAAAACTGCTAGTGTAAACATACGCTTCCACCTAGAAGAACAAAATTTGGTGAGCCAAGTGGGATTTTGTACTTGTCATTAAGACCACGTATCATCAAGATTGGGTGAAAAAATATTTGCTGGTATTTCAGAAACTAGTAATTTATTGGAAGCTTGGCAACCCCTTATAATGAAATTGCTTTTCCACAGTCTCTGCTTAGGGCTACTTGAAGAAAAAACAAACCGTAGAGACAAAACTGAGATCTACTTTTTTTTTGTCAAGTTTCAAAAAGCTACTGCAATCCATGTTGGATTTAGAGTTCCAAATTGATCTATCTATATAGGAGAGAACAGAGGGAAACCTAAATATAAAAACGAATACTGTAGACGAACGCTTCAACCTAGAAGAACAAAATTTGGTGAGCCAAGTGGGATTTGTGTACTGATCATTACCACCAAGTATCATCAAGATTGGGTGAAAAAATATTTGCTGGTATTTCGGAAACTCGTTATTTCTTAGAAGCTTGGCAACCCCTCTCAATGAAAGTGCTTTTCCACAGTCTGTGCCTAGGGCCACTTGAAGAGGAAACAACCATAGAGACAAAACTGAGAACTCCTTTATTTTGTCAAGTTTCAAAGGGCTACTACAAACCATGTTGGAGATAGAGTTCCAAATTCATCTATCTATATAGGAGAGAACAGAGGGAAACCTAAAAATATAAACTGCTACTGTAAAAGAATGCTTAAACTTAGAAGAACAAAATATGGTGGGAAAGGTGGGATTTGTGTCCTTGTCATTATGACCACGTATCATCCAGATTGGGTGAAAAAATATTTGCTGGTATTTCGGAAACTCGTAATTTCTTGGAAGCTTGGCAACCCCTTTCAATGAAAGTGCATTTCCACAGTCTATGCTTAGGGCTACTTGAAGAGGAAACAAATTATAGAGACAAACCTGAGAACTCCTTTATTATGTCAAGTTTCAAAGAGCTACTACAAACCTTGTTGGATTTAGAGTTCCAAATTCATCTATCTACATAGGAGAGAACAAAGTGAAACCTAAACATAAAAACTGCTGCTGTAGACGAACACTTCAACCTAGAAGAACAAAATTTGGTGAGTCAAGTGGGATTTGTGTTCCGATCATTACCACCAAGTATCATCAAGATTGGGTTAAAAAATATTTGCGGGTATTTCGGGAACTCTTTATTTTTGGAAGCTTGGCAACCCCTTTCAATAAAGTACTTTTCCACAGTCTCTGCTTAGTGCTACTTGAGGAGGAAACAAACCATAGAGACAAAACTGAGAAATAATTTTTTTTGTCAAATTTCAAAGAGCGACTATAAACCATGTTGGATTTAGAGTTCCAAATTCATATATCTATATAGGAGAGAACAGAGGGAAACCTAAAAATAAAAACTGCTACTGTAAACGAACGCTTAAACCTAGAAGAACAAAATTTGGTGATCCAAGTGGGATTTTTGTACCGATCATTACCACCACGTATCATCAAGATTGGGTGAAAAAATATTTGCTGGTATTTCGGAAACTCGTTATTTCTTGGAAGCTTGGCAACCCCTTTCAATGAAAGTGCTTTTCCACAGTCTCTTTTAGGGCTACTTGAAGAGGAAACAAACCATAGAGACAAAACTGAGAACTCCTTTATTTTGTCAAGTTTCAAAGAGCGACTACAAACCAAGTGGATTTAGAGTTCAAAATTCATCTATCTATATAGGAGAGAACAGAGGGAAACCTAAATATAAAAACGACTACTCTAGACGAACGCTTCAACCTAGAAGAACATAATTTGGTGAGCCAAGTGGGATTTCTTTACTGATCATTCCCACCAAGTATCATCAAGATTGGGTGAAAAAATATTTGCTGGTATTTCGGAAACTCGTTATTTCTTAGAAGCTTGGCAAACCCTCTCAATGAAATTGCTTTTCCACAGTCTGTGCCTAGGGCTACTTGAAGAGGAAACAACCATAGAGACAAAACTGAGAACTCCTTTATTTTGACAAGTTTCAAAGGGCTACTACAAACCATGTTGGATTTAGAGTTCCAAATTCATCTATCTATATAGGAGAGAACAGAGGGAAACCTAAAAATATAAACTGCTACTGTAAACGAATGCTTCATCCTAGAAGAACAAAATTTGGTGGGCCTAGTGGGACTTGTGTCCTTGTCATTACGACCACCTATCATCCAGATTGGGTGAAAAAATATTTGCTAGTATTTCGGAAAATCGTAATTTCTTGGAAGCTTGGCAACCCCTTTCAATGAAAGTGCTTTTCCACAGTCTCTGCTTAGGGCTACTTGAAGAGGAATCAAATTATAGAGACAAACCTGAGAACTCCTTTATTATGTCAAGATTCAAAGAGCTACTACAAACCTTGTTGGATTTAGAGTTCCAAATTCATCTATCTATATAGGAGAGAACAGAGTGAAACCTAAATGTAAAAACTGCTACTGTAGACGAACGCTTCAACCTAGAAGAACAAAATTTGGTGAGCCAATTGGGATTTGTGTACTGGTCATTACCACCAAGTATCATCAAGATTGGGTGAAAAAATATTTGCTGGTATTTCGGAAACTCGTTATTTCTTAAAAGCTTGGCAACCCCTCTCAATGAAATTGCTTTTCCACAGTCTGTGCCTAGGGCTACTTGAATAGGTAACAAACCGTAGAGACAAAAGTGAGAAGTCCTTTATTTTGTCAAGTTTCAAAGACCTACAACAAACCATGTTGGATTAAGAGTTCCAAATTCATCTATGTATATAGGAGAGAAAAGAGGGAAACCTAAAAATAAAAAATGCTACTGTAAACGAACGCTTCAACCTAGAAGAACAAAATTTGGTGAGCCAAGTGGAATTTTTGTACCGATCATTACCACCACGTATCATCAAGATTGGGTGAAAAAATATTTGCTGGTATTTCGGAAACTCCTTATTTCTTAGGAGCTTGGCAACCCCTCTCAATGAAAGTGCTTTTCCACAGTCTGTGCCTAGGGCTACTTGAAGAGGAAACAACCATAGAGATAAAACTGAGAAGTCCTTTATTTTGTCAAGTTTCAAAGAGCTACTACAAATCATGTTGGATTTAGAGTTCCAATTTTATCTATCTATATAGTAGTGAACAGAGTGAAACCAAAAATAAAAACTGCAAGTGTAAACTAACGCTTCCAACTAGAAGAACAAAATTTGGTGAGCCAAGTGGGATTTGTGTACTTGTCATTACCACCACGTATCATCAAGATTGGGTGAGAAAATATTTGCTGGTATTTCGGAAACTCGTAATTTATTGGAAGATTGGCAACCCCTTTTAATTAAAGTGCTTTTCCACAGTCTCTGCTTAGGGCTACTTGAAGAAAAAACAAATCATAGAGAAAAAACTGAGATCTACTTTTTTTGTTAAGTTTCAAAGAGCTACTGCAAACCATGTTGGATTTAGAGTTCCAAATTCATCTATCTATATAGGAGAGAACAGAGGGAGACCTAAATATAAAAACGATTACTGTAGACGAACGCTTCAACCTAGAAGAACAAAATTTGTTGTGCCAACTGGGATTTGTATACTGATCATTACCACCAAGTATCATCAAGATTGGGTGAAAAAATATTTGCTGCTATTTCGGAAACTCGTTATTTCTTAGAAGCTTGGAAACCACTCTCAATGAAAGTGCTTTTCCACAGTCTGTGCCTAGGGCTACTTTAAGAGGAAACAACCATAGAGACAAAACTGAGAACTCCTTTATTTTGTCAACTTTCAAAGGGCTACTACAAACCATGTTGGATTTAGAGTTCCAAATTCATCTATCTATATAGGAGAGAACAGAGGGAAACCTAAAAATAAAAACTGCTACTGTAAACGAACGCTTCAACCTAGAAGAACAAAATTTGGTGAGTCAAGTGGGATTTTTGAACCGATCATTACCACCACGTATCATCAAGATTGGGTGAAAAAATATTAGCTGGTATTTCGGAAACTCGTAATTTCTTGGAAGCTTGGCAACCCCTTTAAATGAAAGTGCATTTCCACAGTTTCTGCTTAGGGCTACTTGAAGAGGAAACAAATAATAGAGACAAAATTTAGAATTCCTTTATTTTGTAAAGTTTCAAAGAGCTACTACAAACCATGTTGGATTTAGAGTTCCAAATTCATCTATCTATATAGGAGAGAACAGAGGGAAACCTAAAAATATAAACTGCTACTGTAAAAGAAGGCTTAAACCTAGAAGAACAAAATTTGGTGAGTCAAGTGGGACTTGCGTACCGATCATTACCACCAAGTATCATCAAGATTGGGTGAAAAAATATTTGCGGGTATTTCGGGAACTCGTTATTTTTTGGAAGCTTGGCAACCCCTCTCAATGAAAGTGCTTTTTCACAGTCTGTGCCTAGGGCTACTTGAAGAGGAAACAACCATAGAGACAAAACTGAGAAGTCCATTATTTTGTCAAGTTTCAAAGAGCTACTACAAACCATGTGGATTTAGAGTTCCAAATTCATCTATCTATATAGGAGAGAACAGAGGGAAACCTAAAAATAACAACTGCTACTGTAAAGGAACGCTTCAACCTAGAAGAACAAAATTTGGTGAGCCAAGTGGGATTTTTGTACCGATCCTTACCACCACGTATCATCAAGACTGGGTGAAAAATATTTGCTGGTATTTCGGAAACTCGTTATTTCTTAGAATCTTGGCAACCTCTCTCAATGAAAGTGCTTTTCCACAGTCTGTGCCTAGGGCTACTTGAAGAGGAAAGAAACCATAGCGACAAAACTGAGAACTCCTTTATTTTGTCAAGTTTCAAAGAGCTACTACAAACCATGTTGGATTTAGGGTTCCAAATTCATCTATCTATATAGGAGAGAACAGAGGGAAACCTGAAAATATAAACTGCTTCTGTAAATGAACGCTTCAACCTAGAAGACCAAAATTTGGTGTGTCAAGTGGGATTTGTGTACCAATCATTACCACCAAGTATCATCAAGATTGGGTGAAAAAATATTTGCTGGTATTTCGGAAACTCGTTATTTCTTGGAAGCTTGGCAACCCCTGTCAAGGAAAGTGCTTTTCCACAATCTCTGCTTAGGGCTACTTGAAGAGGAAACAAGTTATAGAGACAAAACTGAGAACTCCTTTTTTTTGTCAAGTGTCAAAGAGCTACTACAAACCATGTTGGATTTAGAGTTCCAAATTCATCTATCTATATAGTAGAGAACAGAGTGAAACCAAAAATAAAAACTGCAACTGTAAACGAACGCTTCCACCTAGAAGAACAAAATTTGGTGAGCCAAGTGGGATTTGTGTACTTGTCATTACCACCACGTATCATCAAGATTGGGTCAAAAAATATTTGCTGGTATTTCGGAAACTCGTAATTTATAGGAAGCTTGGCAACCATTTTTACTGAAAGTGCTTTTCCACAGTCTCTGCTAAGGGCTACTTGAAGAGGAAACAAATCATAGAGACAAAACGTAGAATTCCTTTAATTTGTCAAGTTTCAAAGAGCGACTACAAACCATGTTTGATTTAGAGTTCCAAATTATTCTATCTATATAGGAGAGAACAGAGGAAAACCTAAATATAAAAACGATTACTGTAGACGAACGCTTCAAACTAGAAGAACAAAATTTGGTGAGCCAAGTGGGATTTGTGTACTGATCATTACCACCAAGTATCATCAAGATTGGGTGAAAAAATATTTTCTGGTATCTTGGAAACTCGTAATTTCTTGGAAGCTTGTCAACCCCTTTCAATGAAAGTGCTTTTCCACAGTTTCTGCTTAGGGATACTTGAAGAGGAAACAAATAATAGAGACAAAACTTAGAATTCCTTTAATTTGTAAATTTTCAAAGAGCTACTACAAACCATGTTGGATTTAGAGTTCCAAATTCATCTATCTATATAGGAGAGAACAGAGGAAAACCTAAATATAAAAACGAGTACTGTAGACGAACGCTTCAACCTAGAAGAACAAAATTTGGTGAGCCAAGTGGGATTTGTGTACTTGTCATTACCACCACGTATCATCAAGATTTGGTGAAAAATTATTTGCTGGTATTTCGAAACTCATTATTTCTTGGAAGCTTGGCAACCATTTTTTAATGAAAGTGCTTTTCCACATTCTCTGCTTAGGGCTAATTGAAGAAAAAACAAACCATAGAGACAAAACTGAGAACTACTTTTTTTGTCAAGTTTCAAAGAGCTACTACAAACCATGTTGGATTTAGAGTTCCAAATTCATCTATCCACATAGAAGAGAACAGAGTGAAACCTAAACATAAATACTGATACTGTAGATGAATGCTTCAACCTAGAAGAACAAAATTTGGTGAGCCAAGTGGGATTTGTGTACCGATCATTACCACTAAGTATCATCAAGATTGGGTTTAAAAATATTTGCTGGTGTTTCAGAAACTCGTTATTTTTTGGAAGTTTGGCAACCCCTTTCAATGAAAGTGCTATTCCACAGTCTCTGCTTAGGGCTACTTGAAGAGGAACAAACCATAGAGACAATCCTGAGAACTACTTTTTTTTGTCAAGTTTCAAAGAGCGACTACAAATCATGTTTGATTTAGAGTTCCAAATTAATCTATCTATATAGGAGAGAACAGAGGAAAACCTAAATATAAAAACGAGTACTGTAGACGAACGCTTCAACCTAGAAGAACAAAATTTGGTGAGCCAAGTGGAATTTGTTTACTGATCATTACCACCAAGTATCATCAAGATTGGGTGAATAAATATTTGCTGGTTTTTCGGAAACTCGTTATTTCTTAGAAGCTTGGCAACCCCTGTCAATGAAAGTGCTTTTCCACAGTTTCTGCTTAGGTCTACTTGAAGAGGAAAAAAATTATAGAGACAAACCTGAGAACTCCTTTATTTTGTCAAGTTTCAAAGAGCTACTACAAACCATGCTGGATTTAGAGTTCCAAATTCATCTAACTACATAGAAGAGAAAAGAGTGAAACCTAAACATAAAAACTCATACTGTAGATGAACGCTTCAACCTAGAAGAACAAAATTTGGTGAGCCATGTGGGATTTGTGTACCGATCATTACCACCAAGTATCATCAAGATTGGGTGAAAAAATATTGGCTGGTATTTCGGAAACTCATAATTTCTTGGAAGCTTTGCAACCCCTTTTCAATGAAAGTGCTTTTCCACAGTCTGTGCTTAGGGCTACTTGAAGAGGAAACAAACCATAGAGACAAAACTGAGAACTACTTATTTTTTGTCAAGTTTCAAAGAGCGACTACAAACCATGTTGGATTTAGAGTTCCAAATTCATCTATCTATATAGGAGAGAACAGAGGGAAACCTAAATATAAAACGACTACTGTCGACGAACGCTTCAACCTAGAAGAACAAAATTTGGTGAGCCAAGTGGGATTTGTGTACTTGTCATTACCACCACTTATCATCAAGATTGGGTGAAAAAATATTTGTTGGTATTTCGGAAACTCGTAATTTATAGGAAGCTTGGCAACCCTTTTTAATGAAAGTGCGTTTCCACAGTCTCTGCTTAGGGCTAATTGAAGAAAAAACAAACCATAGAGACAAAACTGAGAACTATATTTTTTTGTAAAGTTTCAAAGAGCGACTACAAACCATGTTGGATTTAGAGTTCCAAATTTATCTATCTATATAGGAGAGAACAGAGGAAATCTAAATATAAAAACGACTACTGTAGCCGAACGGTTCAACCTAGAAGAACAAAATTTGGTGAGCCAAGTTGGAGTTGTGTACTTGTCATTACCACCACGTATCATCAAGATTGGGTAAAAAAATATTTGTTGGTATTTCGGAAACTCGTTATTTCTTAGAATCTTGGCAACATCTCTCAATGAGAGTGCTTTTCCACAGTCTGTGCCTAGGGCTATTTGAAGAGGAAAGAAACCATAGCGACAAAACTGAGAACTCCTTTATTTTGTCAAGTTTCAAAGAGCTACTACAAACCATGTTGGATTTAGTGTTCCAAATTCATCTATCTACATAGGAGAGAACAGAGTGAAACCTAAACATAAAAACTGCTACTGTAGATGAACGCTTCAACCTAGAAGAACATAATCTGGTGAGCCAAGTGGTATTTGTGTTCTGATCATTACCACCAAGTTTCATCAAGATTGGGTGAAAAAATATTTGCTGGTATTTCGGAAACTCGTTATTTCTTAGAAGCTTGGCAACCACTCTCAATGAAAGTGCTTTTCCACAGTCTGTGCCTAGGGCTACCTGAATAGGAAACAAACCATTGAAACAAAAGTGAGAACTCCTTTATTTTGTCAACTTTCAAACTGCTACTACAAACCATGTTGGATTAAGAGTTCCAAATTCATCAATCTATATAGGAGAGAACAGAGGGAAAACTAAAAATAAAAACTGCTGCTGTAAACGAACGCTTCAACCTAGAGGAACAAAATTTGGTTATCCAAGTAGGATTTGTGTAATGATCATTACCACCACGTATCATCAAGATTGGGTAAAAAAATATTTGCTGGTATTTCGGAAACTCGTTATTTCTTAGAAGATTTGCAACCTCTCTCAATGAAAGTGCTTTTCCACAGTCTGTGCCTAGGGCTACTTGAGGAGGAAAGAAACCATAGAGACAAAACTGAGAACTCCTTTATTTTGTCAAGTTTCAAAGAGCTACTACAAACCATGTAGGATTTAGGGTTCCAAATTCATCTAACTACATAGAAGAGAAAAGAGTGAAACCTAAACATAAAAACTGATACTGTAGATGAACGCTTCAACCTAGAAGAACAAAATTTGGTGAGCCATGTGGGATTTGTGTACCGATCATTACCACCACGTGTCATCAAGATTGGGTGAAAAAATATTTGCTGGTATTTCGGAAACTCGTAATTTATAGGAAGCTTGGCAACCCTTTTTAATGAAAGTGCTTTTCCACAGTCTCTGCTTAGGGCTAATTGAAGAAAAAACAAACCATAGAGACAAAACTGAGAACTACTTTTTTTGTCAAGTTTCAAAGAGCTACTACAAACCATGTTGGATTTAGAGTTCCAAATTCATCTATCTACATAGAAGAGATCAGGGTGAAACCTAAACATAAAAACTGATACTGTAGATGAATGCTTCAACCTAGAAGAACAAAATTTGGTGAGTCAAGTGGGATTTGTGTACCGATCATTACCACCAAGTATCATCAAGATTGGGTGAAAAAATATTTGCTGGTGCTTCAGAAACTCGTTATTTCTTGGAAGCTTGGCAACCCCTTTCAATGAAATTGCTTTTCCACAGTCTCTGCTTAGGGCTACTTGAAGAGGAACAAACCATAGAGACAATGCTGAGAACTACTTTTTATTGTCAAGTTTAAAAGAGAGACTACAAACCATATTTGATTTAGAGTTCCAAATTAATCTATCTATATAGGAGAGAACAGAGGAAAACCTAAATATAAAAACGAGTACTGTAGACGAACGCTTCAACCTAGAAGAACAAAATTTGGGGAGCCATGTGGGATTTGTGTACTTGTCATTACCACCACGTATCATCAAGATTGGGTGAAAAAATATTTGCTGGTATTTCGGAAACTCGTTATTTCTTGGAAGCTTGGCAACCCTTTTTAATGAAAGTGCTTTTCCACAGTCTCTGCTTAGGGCTAATTGAAGAAAAAACAAACCATAGAGACAAAACTGAGAACTACTTTTTTTGTCAAGTTTCAAAGAGCTACTACAAACCATGTTGGATTTAGAGTTCCAAATTCATCTATCTACATAGAAGAGAACAGGGTGAAACCTAAACATAAAAACTGATACTGTAGATGAATGCTTCAACCTAGAAGAAAAAAATTTGGTGAGCCAAGTGGGATTTGTGTACCGATCATTACCACTAAGTATCATCAAGATTGGGTTTAAAAATATTTGCTGGTGTTTCAGAAACTCGTTATTTCTTGGAAGCTTGGCAACCCCTTTCAATGAAAGTGCTTTTCCACAGTCTCTGCTTAGGGCTACTTGAAGAGGAACAAACCATAGAGACAATACTGAGAACTACTTTTTTTTGTCATGTTTCAAAGAGCGACTACAAACCATATTTGATTTAGTGTTCCAAATTAATCTATCTATATAGGAGAGAACAGAGGGAAACCTGAAAATATAAACTGCTTCTGTAAACGAACGCTTCAAAATAGAAGACCAAAATTTGGTGTGTCAAGTGGGATTTGTGTACCGATCATTACCACCAAGTATCATCAAGATTGGGTGAAAAAATATTTGCTGGTATTTCAGAAACTCGTTATTTCTTGGAAGCTTGGCAACCAGTGTCAATGAAAGTTCTTTTCCACAGTCTCTGCTTAGGGCTACTTGAAGAGGAAAAAATTATAGAGACAAAACTGAGAACTCCTTTATTTTGTCAAGTTTCAAAGAGCTACTACAAACCATGTTGGATTTAGAGTTCCAAATATTCTATCTACATAGAAGAGAAAAGAGTGAAACCTAAACATAAAAAATCATACTGTAGATGAACGCTTCAACCTAGAAGAACAAAATTTGGTGAGCCATGTGGGATTTGTGCACCGATCATTACCACCAAGTATCATCAAGATTGGGTGAAAAAATATTTGCTGGTATTTTGGAAACTCGTAATTTATAGGAAGCTTGGCAACCCTTTTAAATTAAAGTGCTTTTCCACAGTCTCTGCTTAGGGCTAATTGAAGAAAAAACAAACCATAGAGACAAAACTGAGAACTACATTTTTTTGTCAAGTTTCAAAGAGCTACTACAAACCATGTTGGATTTAGAGTTCCAAATTCATCTATCTATTTAGGAGAGAACAGAGGGAAACCTAAATATAAAAACTGCTACTGTAGACGAACGCTTCAAACTAGAGGAACGAAATTTGGTGAGCCATGTGGGATTTGTGTACCGATCATTACCACCAAGTGTCATCAAGATTGGGTGAAAAAATATTTGCTGGTGTTTCAGAAACTCGTTATTTCTTGGAAGCTCTGCAACCCCTTTCAATGAAAGTGCTTTTCCACAGTCTCTGCTTAGGGCTACTTGAAGAGGAAACAAACCATAGAGACAAAACTGAGAACTCATTTATTTTGTCAAGTTTCAAAGAGCTACAACAAACCATGTTGGATTTTGAGTTCCAAATTCATCTATCTACATAGGAGAGAACAGAGTGAAACCTAAGAATAAAAACTGCTACTGTAGACGAACGCGTTATCCTAGAGGAAAAAAATTTGGTTAGCCAAGTGGGATTTGTGTACTGATAATTACCACAAAGTATCATCAAGATTGGGTGAAAAAATATTTGCTGGTATTTCGGAAACTCGTTATTTCTTACAAGCTTGGCAAACGCTCTCAATGAAAGTGCTTTTCCACAGTCTGTGCCTAGGGCTACTTGAAGAGGAAAAAAAAATAGAAACAAAACTGAGAACTCCTTTATTGTATCAAGTTTCAAAGAGCTTAGAAATCATGTTGTATTTAGAGTTCCAAATTCATCTATCTATATAGGAGAGAACAGAGTGAATCCTAAAAATAAAAACTGCTATTGTAAACGAACGCTTCAACATAGAAGAACAAAATTTGGTGAGCCAAGTGGGATTTGTGTACTTGTCATTACCACCAAGTATCATCAAGATTGGGTGAAAAAATATTTGCTGGTATTTCGGAAACTCGTTATTTCTTAGAAGCTTGGCAACCCCTCTCAAAGAAAGTGCTTTTCCACAGTCTGTGCATAGGGATACTTGAAGGGGAAATAAACCATAAAGACAAAACTGAGAACTCCTTTATTTTGTCAAGTTTCAAAAAGCTACTACAAACCATGTTGGATTTAGAGTTCCAAATTCATCTATCTATATAGGAGAGAACAGAGGGAAACCTAAAAATAAAAACTGCTACTGTAAACGAACGCTTCAACCTAGAAGAACAAAATTTGGTGAGCCAAGTGGGATTTGTGTACTTGTCATTACCACCAAGTATCATCAAGATTGGGCGAAAAAATATTTGTTGTTATTTCGGAAACTCGTATTTTCTTGGAAGCTTGGCAACCCCTTTCAATGAAAGTGCTTTTCCAAAGTCTCTGCTTTGGGCTATTTGAAGAGGAAACAAATTATAGAGACAAAGCTGATAACTCTTTTATTTTGTCAAGTTTCAAAGAGCTACTACAAACCATGTTGGATTTAGAGTTCCAAATTCATCTATCTATATAGGATAGAACAGATGGAAACCTAAAAATAAAAACTGCTACTGTAAACAACGCTTCAACCTAGAAGAACAAAATTTGGTGAGCCAAGTGGGATTTGTGTACTTGTCATTACCACCACGTATCATCCATACTGGGTGAAAAAATATTTGCTGGTATTTCGGAAACTCATAATTTCTTGTTAGGCTGGCAACCCCTGTCAATGAAAGTGCTTTTACACAGTCTTTCTTAGGGCTACTTGAAGAAGAAAGAAATTATAGAGACAAAACTGAGAACTCCTTTATTTTGTCAAGTTTCAAAGAGCTACTACAAACCATGTTGGATTTAGTGTTCCCAATTCATCTATCTACATAGGAGAGAACAGACTGAAACCTAAACATAAAAACTGCTACTCTAGACGAACGCTTCAACCTAGAAGAACATAATTTGGTGAGTCAAGTGGGATTTGTGTACTGATCATTACCACCAAGTATCATCAAGATTGGGTGAAAAAATATTTGCTGGTATTTCGGAAACTCGTTATTTCTTAGAAGATTGGCAACCCCACTCAATGAAATTGATTTTCTACAGTCTGTGCCTAGGGCTACTTGAAGAGGTAACAAACCATAGAGACAAAACTGAGAACTCCTTTATTTTGTCAAGTTTCAAAGAGCTACTAGAAACCATGTTTTTTTTAGAGTTCCAAATTCATCGCTTTATATAGGAGAGAACATAGTGAAACCTAAAAATAAAAACTCATATTGTAAACGAACGCTTCAACCTAGAAGAACAAAATTTGGTGAGCCAAGTGGGATTTGTGTACTTGTCATTACCCCCACGTATCATCAAGATTGGGTGAAAAAATATTTGCTGGTTTTTCGGAAACTCGTTATTTCTTAGAACCTTGGCAACACCTCTCAATGAAAGTGCTTTTCCACAGTCTGTGCCTAGGGCTACTGGAAGGGGAAACAAACCATAGAGACAAAACTGAGAACTCCTTTATTTTGTCAAGATTCAAAGATCTACTACAAACCATGTTGGATTTAGAGTTCCAAATTCATCTATCTATATAGGAGAGAACAGAGGAAAACCTAAATATAAAAACTGCTACAGTAAATGAACGCTTCAACCTAGAAGAACAAAATTTGGTGAGCCAAGTGGGATTTGTGTACCGATCATTACCACCACGTATCAACAAGATTGGGTGAAAAAATATTTGCTGGTATTTCGGAAACTCGTAATTTCTTGGAAGCTTGGCAACCCCTTTCAATGAAAGTGCTTTTCCACAGTCTCTGCTTAGGGCTACTTGAAGAGGAAACAAACCATAGAGACAAAACTGAGAACTCCTTTATTTTGTCAAGTTTCAAAGAGCTACAACAAACCATGTTGGATTTTGAGTTCCAAATTCATCTATCTACATAGGAGAGAACAGAGTGAAACCTAAGAATAAAAACTGCTACTGTAGACGAACGCGTTATTTTAGAGGAAAAAAATTTGGTTAGCCAAGTGGGATTTGTGTACTGATCATTACCACAAAGTATCATCAAGATTGGGTGAAAAAATATTTGCTGGTATTTCGGAAACTCGTTATTTCTTACAAGCTTGGCAAACGCTCTCAATGAAAGTGCTTTTCCACAGTCTGATCCTAGGGTACTTGAATGGGAAACAAACCAAAAAGACAAAACTGAGAACTCCTTTATTTTGTCAAGTTTCAAAAAGTCTACTACAAACCATGTTGGATTTAGAGTTCTAAATTCATCTGTCTATATAGGAGAGAACAGAGGAAAACCTAAAAATAAAAACTGCTGCAGTAAATGAACGCTTCAACCTAGAAGAACAATATTTGGTGAGCCAAGTGGGATTTTTGTCCTTGTCATTACCACCACGTATCATGCAGATTGGGTGAAAAAATATTTGCTGGTATTTCGGAAAATCATAATTTCTTGGAAGCTTGGCAACCCCTGTCAATGAAAGTGCTTTTCAACAGTCTCTGCCAGGGCTACTTGAAGAGGAAAGAAATTATAGAGACAAAACTGAGAACTCCTTTATTATGTCAAGTTTCAAAGAGCTACTACAAACCAGGTTGGATTTAGAGTTCCAAATTCATCTATCCATATAGGAGAGAACATAGTGAAACCTAAAAATAAAAACTGCAATTGTAAACGAAAGCTTCAACCTAGAAGAACAAAATTTGTTGAGCCAAGTATAATTTGTGTACTTGTCATTACCACCACGTATAATCAAGATTGGGTGAAAAAATATTTGCTTGTTTTTCTGAAACTCCTTATTTCTTAGAAGCTTGGCAACACCTCTGAATGAAAGTGCTTTTCCACAGTCTGTGCCTAGGGCTACTTGAAGGGGAAACAAACCATAGAGACAAAACTGAGAACTTTTTTATTTTGTCAAGTTTCAAAGAGCTACTACAAACCATGTTGGATTTAGAGTTCCAAATTCATCTATCTATATAGGAGAGAACAGAGGAAAACCTAAAAATAAAACCTGCTACAGTAAATGAACGCTTCAAACTAAAAGAACAAAATTTGGTGAGACAAGTGGGATTTGTGTACCGATCATTACCACCACGTATCATCAAGATTGGGTGAAAAAAAATATTTGCTGGTGTTTCAGAAACTCGTAATTTCTTGGAAGCTTGGCAACCCTTTCAATGAAAGTGGTTTTCCACAGTCTCTGCTTAGGGCTACTTGAAGAGGAAAGAAATCATAAGGACAAAACTGAGAACTAGTTTTTTTTTTTCAAGTTTCAAATAGCTACTACAAACCATGTTTGATTTACAGTTCCAAAGTCATCTATCTATATAGAAGAGAACAGAGGGAAACCTAAAAATATAAACTGCTACTGCAAACGAACGCTTCAACCTAGAAGAACAAAATTTGTTGAGCCAAGTGGGTTTTGTTTACTTCTCATTACCACCATGTATCATCCAGATTGGGTTAAAAAATATTTGCTGCTATTTCAGAAACTCGTAATTTCTTGGAAGCTTTCAAACCCTGTCAATGAAAGTGCTTTTCCACAGTCTGTGCCTAGGGCTACTGGAAGGGGAAACAAACCATAGAGACAAAACTGAGAACTCCTTTATTTTGTCAAGATTCAAAGATCTACTACAAACCATGTTGGATTTAGAGTTCCAAATTCATCTATCTATATAGGAGAGAACAGAGGAAAACCTAAATATAAAAACTGCTACAGTAAATGAACGCTTCAACCTAGAAGAACAAAATTTGGTGAGCCAAGTGGGATTTGTGTACCGATCATTACCACCACGTATCAACAAGATTGGGTGAAAAAATATTTGCTGGTATTTCGGAAACTCGTAATTTCTTGGAAGCTTGGCAACCCCTTTCAATGAAAGTGCTTTTCCACAGTCTCTGCTTAGGGCTACTTGAAGAGGAAACAAACCATAGAGACAAAACTGAGAACTCCTTTATTTTGTCAAGTTTCAAAGAGCTACAACAAACCATGTTGGATTTAGAGTTCCAAATTCATCTATGTATATATTAGAGAACAGAGTGAAACCAAAAAATAAAAACTGCTACTTGAAACGAACGCTTCAACCAAAAAGAACAAAATTTGGTGAGCCATGTGGGATTTGTGTACTTGTCATTACGACCACGTATCATCATGATTGGGTGAAAAAAATATTTGCTGGTATTTCGGAAACTCGTTATTTCTTGGAAGCTTGGCCATCCCTTTCAATGAAAGTGCTTTTCCACAGTCTCTACTTAAGACTACATGAAGAGGAAACAAACCATAGAGACAAAACTGAGAACTACTTTTTTTGTCAAGTTTCAAATAGCGACTGCAAACCATGTTGGATTTAGAGTTCCAAATTCATCTATCTATATAGGAGAGAACAGAGGGAAACCTAAATATAAAAACAACTACTGTAGACGAACGCTTCAACCTAGAAGAACAAAATTTGGTGAGCCAAGTGGGAAATGTGTATTGATCATTACCACCAAGTATAATCAAGATTGGGTGAAAAAATATTTGCTGGTATTTCGGAAACTCGTTATTTCTTAGAAGCTTGGCAACCCTCCCAATGAAAGTGTTTTTCCAAAGTCTGTGCATAAGCCTACTTGAAGAAGAAACAAACCTTAGATACAAAACTGAGCACTCCTTTAGTTTGTCAAGTTTCAAAGAGCTTCTACAAACCATGTTGGATTTAGAGTTCAAATTCATCTATCTCTATAGAAGAGAACAGAGTGAACCCTAAATATAAAAACTGCTACTGTAAACTAACGCTTCAACCTAGAAGAACAAAATTTGACAGTCAAGTGGGATTGGTGTACTGATCATTACCACCAAGTATTATCAAGATTGGGTGAAAAAATATTTGCTGGTATTTCGGAAACTCGTTATTTCTTAGAAGCTTTGGCAAGCCCTTTCAATGAAAGTGCTTTTCCACAGTCTCTGCCTAGGGCTACTTGAAGAGGAAACAAGCCATAGAGACAAAACTGAGAACTCCTTTATTTTGTCAAGTTTCAAAGAGCTACTACAAACCATGTTGGATTTAGAGTTCCAAATTCATCTATCTATATGGAAGAGAACAGAGTGAAACCTAAAAATATAAACTGCTACTGTAAACGAACGCTTCACTCTAGAAGAACACAATTTAGTGAGCCAAGTGGCATTTGTGTACAGATCATTACCACCACGTATCATCAAGATTGGGTATAAAAATATTTGCTGGTATTTCAGAAACTTGTTAATTCTTAACAGCTTGGCAACGTCTCTCATTGAATGTGCTTTTCCCCAGTCTGTGCCTAGGGCTATTTGAAGAGGAAACAATCCATAGAGACAAAACTGAGAACTTTTTTATTTTGTCAAGTTTCCAAGAGCTACTACAAACCATGTTGGATTTAGAGTTCCAAATTCATCTATCTATATAGGAGAGAACAGAGGGAAACCTAAAAATAAAACTGCTACTGTAAACGAACGCTTCAACCTAGAAGAGCAATATTTGGTGAGCCAAGTGGCATTTGTGTACTTGTCATTAACACCAAGTATCATCAAGATTCGGTGAAAAAATATTTGCTGGTATTTCGGAAACCCGTAATTTCTTGGGAGCTTGTCAAACCCTTTCAATGAAAGTGCTTTTCCACAGTCACTGCTGAGGGCTACTTGAAGAGGAAACAAATCATAAAGACAAAACTGAGAACTAGTTTTTTTTTTTTCAAGTTTCAAATAGCTACTACAAACCATGTTTGATTTACAGTTCCAAAGTCATCTATCTATATAGAAGAGAACAGAGGGAAACCTAAAAATATAAACTGCTACTGCAAACGAACGCTTCAACCTAGAAGAACAAAATTTGTTGAGCCAAGTGGGTTTTGTTTACTTCTCATTACCACCATGTATCATCCAGATTGGGTTAAAAAATATTTGCTGCTATTTCAGAAACTCGTAATTTCTTGGAAGCTTTCAAACCCTGTCAATGAAAGTGCTTTTCCACAGTCTCTGCTTAGGGCTACTTGAAGGGGAAACAAACCATAGAGACAAAACTGAGAACTCCTTTATTTTGTTTAGTTTCAAAGTGCTACTACAAACCATGTTGGATTTAGAGTTCCAAATTCATCCATCTATATAGGAGAGAACAGAGGGAAACCTAAAAATAAAAACTGCTACTGTAAACGAACGCTTCACCATAGAAAAACAAACTTTGGAGAGCCAAGTGGGATTTGTGTACCGATCATTACCACCACGTATCATCAAGATTGGGTGAAAAAATATTTGCTGGTATTTCGGAAACTCGTAATTTCGTGGAAGCTTGGCAACCCATTTCAATGAAAGTGCTTTTCCACAGTCTCTGCTTAGGGCTACTTGAAGAGGAAACAAATCATAGAGACAAAACTGAGAACTACTTTTTTTTGACAAGTTTCAAAGAGCTACTACAAACCATGTTGGATTTAGAGTTCCAAATTCATCTATGTATATATTAGAGAACAGAGTGAAACCAAAAAATAAAAACTGCTACTTGAAACGAACGCTTCAACCAAAAAGAACAAAATTTGGTGAGCCATGTGGGATTTGTGTACTTGTCATTACGACCACGTATCATCATGATTGGGTGAAAAAATATTTGCTGGTATTTCGGAAACTCGTTATTTCTTGGAAGCTTGGCCATCCCTTTCAATGAAAGTGCTTTTCCACAGTCTCTACTTAAGACTACATGAAGAGGAAACAAACCATAGAGACAAAACTGAGAACTACTTTTTTTGTCAAGTTTCAAATAGCGACTGCAAACCATGTTGGATTTAGAGTTCCAAATTCATCTATCTATATAGGAGAGAACAGAGGGAAACCTAAATATAAAAACAACTACTGTAGACGAACGCTTCAACCTAGAAGAACAAAATTTGGTGAGCCAAGTGGGAAATGTGTATTGATCATTACCACCAAGTATAATCAAGATTGGGTGAAAAATATTTGCTGGTATTTCGGAAACTCGTTATTTCTTAGAAGCTTGGCAACCCCTCCCAATGAAAGTGTTTTTCCAAAGTCTGTGCATAAGCCTACTTGAAGAAGAAACAAACCTTAGATACAAAACTGAGCACTCCTTTAGTTTGTCAAGTTTTCAAAGAGCTTCTACAAACCATGTTGGATTTAGAGTTCAAATTCATCTATCTCTATAGAAGAGAACAGAGTGAACCCTAAATATAAAAACTGCTACTGTAAACTAACGCTTCAACCTAGAAGAACAAAATTTGACAGTCAAGTGGGATTGGTGTACTGATCATTACCACCAAGTATTATCAAGATTGGGTGAAAAAATATTTGCTGGTATTTCGGAAACTCGTTATTTCTTAGAAGCTTTGGCAAGCCCTTTCAATGAAAGTGCTTTTCCACAGTCTCTGCCTAGGGCTACTTGAAGAGGAAACAAGCCATAGAGACAAAACTGAGAACTCCTTTATTTTGTCAAGTTTCAAAGAGCTACTACAAACCATGTTGGATTTAGAGTTCCAAATTCATCTATCTATATGGAAGAGAACAGAGTGAAACCTAAAAATATAAACTGCTACTGTAAACGAACGCTTCACTCTAGAAGAACACAATTTAGTGAGCCAAGTGGCATTTGTGTACAGATCATTACCACCACGTATCATCAAGATTGGGTATAAAAATATTTGCTGGTATTTCAGAAACTTGTTAATTCTTAACAGCTTGGCAACGTCTCTCATTGAATGTGCTTTTCCCCAGTCTGTGCCTAGGGCTATTTGAAGAGGAAACAATCCATAGAGACAAAACTGAGAACTTTTTTATTTTGTCAAGTTTCCAAGAGCTACTACAAACCATGTTGGATTTAGAGTTCCAAATTCATCTATCTATATAGGAGAGAACAGAGGGAAACCTAAAAATAAAAACTGCTACTGTAAACGAACGCTTCAACCTAGAAGAGCAATATTTGGTGAGCCAAGTGGCATTTGTGTACTTGTCATTAACACCAAGTATCATCAAGATTCGGTGAAAAAATATTTGCTGGTATTTCGGAAACCCGTAATTTCTTGGGAGCTTGTCAAACCCTTTCAATGAAAGTGCTTTTCCACAGTCACTGCTGAGGGCTACTTGAAGAGGAAACAAATCATAGAGACAAAACTGAGAACTCCTTTATTTTGTCAAGTTTCAAAGAGCTATTACAAACCATGTTGGATTTACAGTTCCAAATTCATCTATCCATATAGGAGAGAATAGATTGAAACCTAAAAATAAAAACTGCTACTGTAAACGAACGCTTCAACCTAGAAGAACAAAATTTTGTTGAGCCAAGTGGGTTTTGTTTACTTCTCATTACCACCATGTATCATCCAGATTGGGTTAAAAAATATTTGCTGCTATTTCAGAAACTCGTAATTTCTTGGAAGCTTTCAAACCCTGTCAATGAAAGTGCTTTTCCACAGTCTCTGCTTAGGGCTACTTGAAGGGGAAACAAACCATAGAGACAAAACTGAGAACTCCTTTATTTTGTTTAGTTTCAAAGTGCTACTACAAACCATGTTGGATTTAGAGTTCCAAATTCATCCATCTATATAGGAGAGAACAGAGGGAAACCTAAAAATAAAAACTGCTACTGTAAACGAACGCTTCACCATAGAAAAACAAACTTTGGAGAGCCAAGTGGGATTTGTGTACCGATCATTACCACCACGTATCATCAAGATTGGGTGAAAAAATATTTGCTGGTATTTCGGAAACTCGTAATTTCGTGGAAGCTTGGCAACCCATTTCAATGAAAGTGCTTTTCCACAGTCTCTGCTTAGGGCTACTTGAAGAGGAAACAAATCATAGAGACAAAACTGAGAACTACTTTTTTTTGACAAGTTTCAAAGAGCTACTACAAACCATGTTGGATTTAGAGTTCCAAATTCATCTATGTATATATTAGAGAACAGAGTGAAACCAAAAAATAAAAACTGCTACTTGAAACGAACGCTTCAACCAAAAAGAACAAAATTTGGTGAGCCATGTGGGATTTGTGTACTTGTCATTACGACCACGTATCATCATGATTGGGTGAAAAAATATTTGCTGGTATTTCGGAAACTCGTTATTTCTTGGAAGCTTGGCCATCCCTTTCAATGAAAGTGCTTTTCCACAGTCTCTACTTAAGACTACATGAAGAGGAAACAAACCATAGAGACAAAACTGAGAACTACTTTTTTTGTCAAGTTTCAAATAGCGACTGCAAACCATGTTGGATTTAGAGTTCCAAATTCATCTATCTATATAGGAGAGAACAGAGGGAAACCTAAATATAAAAACAACTACTGTAGACGAACGCTTCAACCTAGAAGAACAAAATTTGGTGAGCCAAGTGGGAAATGTGTATTGATCATTACCACCAAGTATAATCAAGATTGGGTGAAAAAATATTTGCTGGTATTTCGGAAACTCGTTATTTCTTAGAAGCTTGGCAACCCCTCCCAATGAAAGTGTTTTTCCAAACTCTGTGCATAAGCCTACTTGAAGAAGAAACAAACCTTAGATACAAAACTGAGCACTCCTTTAGTTTGTCAAGTTTCAAAGAGCTTCTACAAACCATGTTGGATTTAGAGTTCAAATTCATCTATCTCTATAGAAGAGAACAGAGTGAACCCTAAATATAAAAACTGCTACTGTAAACTAACGCTTCAACCTAGAAGAACAAAATTTGACAGTCAAGTGGGATTGGTGTACTGATCATTACCACCAAGTATTATCAAGATTGGGTGAAA
>NW_027513623.1:0-71942 GCF_048772815.1 Callospermophilus lateralis
TCTAGTTTTTTGGCAGCCTAACAACGTCTTTCATTGAAAGTGTTATTTGCCAGTCTGTGCTGAAGGCTACATCAAGAGGAAACAAACCTTAGGGATAGAATGTAGAACTACTTTATTGTGTCAAGTTTCAAGAAGCTAGCCCAAACCGTGTATGATTTAGAGTTTGAACTACATTTGTCAATATAGGAGAAAACAGAGTGAAACCTAAAAATTCAAACTGTTCCTGCAAACGAATGCTTCAACGTAGGAGACTGAAACTTGAGCATCCAAGTGGGATTGGTGTAGTGATCATTACTTGAAAGTATCATGGAGATTGGATGAAAAAATATATGTTGAGATTTCAGAAATCTCTAGTTTTTGGAAGTTTGGCAACCCCTTACAATAAAAGTGTTATTCGCCAGTCCCTGCATTAGGCTACATCAAGAGGAAACAAACCTTAGAGATAGAACGTAGAACTACAGTATTTTGTCAAGTTTCAAGAAGCTAGCACAAACCGTGTTTGATTTAGAGTTCGAACTGCATCTGTCAATATAGGACAAAACAGAGTGAAACCTAAAAATTCAAACTGTTACTGCAAACGAATGCTTCAACCTAGGAGAACGAAACTTGGGCATCCAAGTTTGATTGGTGCACTGCTCATTACTTGAAAGTATCATGAAGGTCAAAAGAAAAAATATATGATGAGATTTCAGGAGACTGTAGTTTTTTGGCAGCCTAACAACGCCTTTCATTGAATGTGTTATTCACCAGTCTCTGCTTAAGGCTACATCAAGAGGAAACAAACCTTAGGGATAGAACATAGAACTACTTTATTGTGTCATGTTTCAAGTAGCTAGCACAAACCGTGTTTGATTTAAAGTTCTAACTGCATCTGTCAATATAGGAGAAAACAGAGTGGATCCTAAAAATTCAAACTGTTCCTGCAAACGAATGCTTCAACCTAGGAGAACGAAACTTGGGCATCCAAGTTTGATTGGTGCACTGCTCATTACTTGAAGGTATCATGAAGGTCGGAAGAAAAAATATATGATGAGATTTCAGGAGACTGTAGTTTTTTGGCAGCCTAACAACGCCTTTCATTGAATGTGTTATTCGCCAGCCTGTCCTGAAGGCTACATCAAGAGGAAACAAACCTTAGGGATAGAATGTAGAACTACTTTATTGTCTCATGTTTCAAGTAGCTAGCACAAACCGTGTTTGATTTAAAGTTCTAACTGCATCTGTCAATATAGGAGAAAACAGAGTGAAACCTAAAAATTCAACCTGTTCCTGCAAACGAATGCTTCAACCTAGAGGAACAAAACTTGGGCATCCAAGTGGGAATGGTGTACTGATCATTATTTGAATGTATCATGAAGATTGGATGAAAAAATAAATGTTGAGATTTCAGGAGACTCTAGTTTTTTGAAAGTTTGGCAACCCCTTTTAATATAAGTGTTATTCGCCAGTCCCTGCTTTAGTCTACATCAAGAGGAAACAAACCTTAGAGATAGAACATAGAACTACTTTATTGTGTCAAGTTTCAAGAAGCTAGCACAAACCGTGTGTGAATTAGAGTTCTAGCTGCATCTGTCAATATAGGAGAAAACAGAGTGAAAACTAGAAATTCAAACTGTTACTGCAAACGAATGCATCAACCTAGGAGAACGAAACTTGGGCATCCAAGTTTGATTGGTGTACTGCTCATTACTTGAAAGTATCATTAAGGTCGGAAAAAAAATATGTGTTGAGATTTCAGGAGACTCTAGTTTTTTGGCAGCCTAACAATGCCTTTCATTGAAAGTGTTATTCGCCAGTCTGTGCTGAAGGCTACATCAAGAGGAAACAAACCTTAGAGATAGAATGTAGAACTACTTTATTGTGTCAAGTTTCAAGAAGCTAGCCCAAACCGTGTATGATTTAGAGTTTGAACTACATTTGTCAATATAGGAGAAAACAGAGTGAAACCTAAAAATTCAAACTGTTCCTGCAAACGAATGCTTCAACGTAGGAGAATGAAACTTGAGCATCCAAGTGGGATTGGTGTACTGATCATTACTTGAAAGTATCATGAAGATTGGATGAAAAAATATATGTTGAGATTTCAGAAGACTCTAGTTTTTGGAAGTTTGGCAACCCCTTTCAATAAAAGTGTTATTCGCCAGTCCCTGCATTAGGCTACATCAAGAGGAAACAAACCTCAGAGATAGAACGTAGAACTACAGTATTTTGTCAAGTTTCAAGAAGCTAGCACAAACCGTGTTTGATTTAGAGTTCGAACTGCATCTGTCAATATAGGACAAAACAGAGTGAAACCTAAAAATTCAAACTGTTCCTGCAAACGAATGCTTCAACCTAGGAGAACGAAACTTGGGCATCCAAGTTTGATTGGTGCACTGCTCATTACTTGAAAGTATCATGAAGGTCGGAAAAATAATATATGATGAGATTTCAGGAGACTGTAGTTTTTTGGCAGCCTAACAACGCCTTTCATTGAATGTGTTATTCGCCAGTCTCTGCTTAAGGCTACATCAAGAGGAAACAATCCTTAGGGATAGAACGTAGAACTACTTTATTGTGTCATGTTTCAAGTAGCTAGCACAAACCGTGTTTGATTTAAAGTTCTAACTGCATCTGTCAATATAGGAGAAAACAGAGTGAAACCTAAAAATTCAAACTGTTCCTGCAAACGAATGCTTCAACCTAGGAGAACGAAACTTGGGCATCCAAGTTTGATTGGTGCACTGCTCATTACTTGAAAGTATCATGAAGTTCGGAAGAAAAAATATATGATGAGATTTCAGGAGACTGTAGTTTTTTGGCAGCCTAACAACGCCTTTCATTGAATGTTTTATTCGCCAGTATCTGCTTAAGGCTACATCTTGAGGAAACAAACCTTAAGGATAGAACGTAGAACTACTTTATTGTGTCATGTTTCAAGTAGCTCGCACAAACCGTGTTTGATTTAAAGTTCTAACTGCATCTGTCAATATAGGAGAAAACAGAGTGAAACCTAAAAATTCAAACTGTTCCTGCAAACGAATGCTTCAACCTAGAGGAACAAAACTTGGGCATCCAAGTGGGAATGGTGTACTGATCATTACTTGAATGTATCATGAAGATTGGATGAAAAAATATATGTTGAGATTTCAGGAGACTTTAGTTTTTTGAAAGATTGGCAACCACTTTCAATATAAGTGTTATTCGCCAGTTTCTGCTTTAGGCTACATCAAGAGGAAACAAACCTTAGGGATAGAACGTAGAACTACTTTATTGTGTCAAGTTTCAAGAAGCTAGCACAAACCGTGTTTGATTTAGAGTTCTAGCTGCATCTGTCAATAAAGGAGAAAACAGGGTGAAACCTAGAAATTCAAACTGTTACTGCAAACGAATGCATCAACCTAGGAGAACGAAACTTGGGCATCCAAGTTTGATTGGTGTACTGCTCATTACTTGAAAGTATCATTAAGGTCGGAAAAAAAATATGTGTTGAGATTTCAGGAGACTCTAGTTTTTTGGCAGCCTAACAACGTCTTTCATTGAAAGTGTTATTTGCCAGTCTGTGCTGAAGGCTACATCAAGAGGAAACAAACCTTAGGGATAGAATGAAGAACTACTTTATTGTGTCAAGTTTCAAGAAGCTAGCCCAAACCGTGTATGATTTAGAGTTTGAACTACATTTGTCAATATAGGAGAAAACAGAGTGAAACCTAAAAATTCAAACTGTTCCTGCAAACGAATGCTTCAACGTAGGAGACTGAAACTTGAGCATCCAAGTGGGATTGGTGTACTGATCATTACTTGAAAGTATCATGGAGATTGGATGAAAAAATATATGTTGAGATTTCAGAAATCTCTAGTTTTTGGAAGTTTGGCAACCCCTTACAATAAAAGTGTTATGCGCCAGTCCCTGCATTAGGCTACATCAAGAGGAAACAAACCTTAGAGATAGAACGTAGAACTACAGTATTTTGTCAAGTTTCAAGAAGCTAGCACAAACCGTGTTTGATTTAGAGTTCGAACTGCATCTGTCAATATAGGACAAAACAGAGTGAAACCTAAAAATTCAAACTGTTACTGCAAACGAATGCTTCAACCTAGGAGAACGAAACTTGGGCATCCAAGTTTGATTGGTGCACTGCTCATTACTTGAAAGTATCATGAAGGTCAAAAGAAAAAATATATGATGAGATTTCAGGAGACTGTAGTTTTTTGGCAGCCTAACAACGCCTTTCATTGAATGTGTTATTCACCAGTCTCTGCTTAAGGCTACATCAAGAGGAAACAAACCTTAGGGATAGAACATAGAACTACTTTATTGTGTCATGTTTCAAGTAGCTAGCACAAACCGTGTTTGATTTAAAGTTCTAACTGCATCTGTCAATATAGGAGAAAACAGAGTGGATCCTAAAAATTCAAACTGTTCCTGAAAACGAATGCTTCAACCTAGGAGAACGAAACTTGGGCATCCAAGTTTGATTGGTGCACTGCTCATTACTTGAAGGTATCATGAAGGTCGGAAGAAAAAATATATGATGAGATTTCAGGAGACTGTAGTTTTTTGGCAGCCTAACAACGCCTTTCATTGAATGTGTTATTCGCCAGCCTGTCCTGAAGGCTACATCAAGAGGAAACAAACCTTAGGGATAGAATGTAGAACTACTTTATTGTCTCATGTTTCAAGTAGCTAGCACAAACCGTGTTTGATTTAAAGTTCTAACTGCATCTGTCAATATAGGAGAAAACAGAGTGAAACCTAAAAATTCAACCTGTTCCTGCAAACGAATGCTTCAACCTAGAGGAACAAAACTTGGGCATCCAAGTGGGAATGGTGTACTGATCATTATTTGAATGTATCATGAAGATTGGATGAAAAAATAAATGTTGAGATTTCAGGAGACTCTAGTTTTTTGAAAGTTTGGCAACCCCTTTTAATATAAGTGTTATTCGCCAGTCACTGCTTTAGTCTACATCAAGAGGAAACAAACCTTAGAGACAGAACATAGAACTACTTTATTGTGTCAAGTTTCAAGAAGCTAGCACAAACCGTGTGTGAATTAGAGTTCTAGCTGCATCTGTCAATATAGGAGAAAACAGAGTGAAAACTAGAAATTCAAACTGTTACTGCAAACGAATGCATCAACCTAGGAGAACGAAACTTGGGCATCCAAGTTTGATTGGTGTACTGCTCATTACTTGAAAGTATCATTAAGGTCGGAAAAAAAATATGTGTTGAGATTTCAGGAGACTCTAGTTTTTTGGCAGCCTAACAATGCCTTTCATTGAAAGTGTTATTCGCCAGTCTGTGCTGAAGGCTACATCAAGAGGAAACAAACCTTAGAGATAGAATGTAGAACTACTTTATTGTGTCAAGTTTCAAGAAGCTAGCCCAAACCGTGTATGATTTAGAGTTTGAACTACATTTGTCAATATAGGAGAAAACAGAGTGAAACCTAAAAATTCAAACTGTTCCTGCAAACGAATGCTTCAACGTAGGAGAATGAAACTTGAGCATCCAAGTGGGATTGGTGTACTGATCATTACTTGAAAGTATCATGAAGATTGGATGAAAAAATATATGTTGAGATTTCAGAAGACTCTAGTTTTTGGAAGTTTGGCAACCCCTTTCAATAAAAGTGTTATTCGCCAGTCCCTGCATTAGGCTACATCAAGAGGAAACAAACCTCAGAGATAGAACGTAGAACTACAGTATTTTGTCAAGTTTCAAGAAGCTAGCACAAACCGTGTTTGATTTAGAGTTCGAACTGCATCTGTCAATATAGGACAAAACAGAGTGAAACCTAAAAATTCAAACTGTTCCTGCAAACGAATGCTTCAACCTAGGAGAACGAAACTTGGGCATCCAAGTTTGATTGGTGCACTGCTCATTACTTGAAAGTATCATGAAGGTCGGAAAAATAATATATGATGAGATTTCAGGAGACTGTAGTTTTTTGGCAGCCTAACAACGCCTTTCATTGAATGTGTTATTCGCCAGTCTCTGCTTAAGGCTACATCAAGAGGAAACAATCCTTAGGGATAGAACGTAGAACTACTTTATTGTGTCATGTTTCAAGTAGCTAGCACAAACCGTGTTTGATTTAAAGTTCTAACTGCATCTGTCAATATAGGAGAAAACAGAGTGAAACCTAAAAATTCAAACTGTTCCTGCAAACGAATGCTTCAACCTAGGAGAACGAAACTTGGGCATCCAAGTTTGATTGGTGCACTGCTCATTACTTGAAAGTATCATGAAGTTCGGAAGAAAAAATATATGATGAGATTTCAGGAGACTGTAGTTTTTTGGCAGCCTAACAACGCCTTTCATTGAATGTTTTATTCGCCAGTATCTGCTTAAGGCTACATCTTGAGGAAACAAACCTTAAGGATAGAACGTAGAACTACTTTATTGTGTCATGTTTCAAGTAGCTCGCACAAACCGTGTTTGATTTAAAGTTCTAACTGCATCTGTCAATATAGGAGAAAACAGAGTGAAACCTAAAAATTCAAACTGTTCCTGCAAACGAATGCTTCAACCTAGAGGAACAAAACTTGGGCATCCAAGTGGGAATGGTGTACTGATCATTACTTGAATGTATCATGAAGATTGGATGAAAAAATATATGTTGAGATTTCAGGAGACTTTAGTTTTTTGAAAGATTGGCAACCACTTTCAATATAAGTGTTATTCGCCAGTTTCTGCTTTAGGCTACATCAAGAGGAAACAAACCTTAGGGATAGAACGTAGAACTACTTTATTGTGTCAAGTTTCAAGAAGCTAGCACAAACCGTGTTTGATTTAGAGTTCTAGCTGCATCTGTCAATAAAGGAGAAAACAGGGTGAAACCTAGAAATTCAAACTGTTACTGCAAACGAATGCATCAACCTAGGAGAACGAAACTTGGGCATCCAAGTTTGATTGGTGTACTGCTCATTACTTGAAAGTATCATTAAGGTCGGAAAAAAAATATGTGTTGAGATTTCAGGAGACTCTAGTTTTTTGGCAGCCTAACAACGTCTTTCATTGAAAGTGTTATTTGCCAGTCTGTGCTGAAGGCTACATCAAGAGGAAACAAACCTTAGGGATAGAATGAAGAACTACTTTATTGTGTCAAGTTTCAAGAAGCTAGCCCAAACCGTGTATGATTTAGAGTTTGAACTACATTTGTCAATATAGGAGAAAACAGAGTGAAACCTAAAAATTCAAACTGTTCCTGCAAACGAATGCTTCAACGTAGGAGACTGAAACTTGAGCATCCAAGTGGGATTGGTGTACTGATCATTACTTGAAAGTATCATGGAGATTGGATGAAAAAATATATGTTGAGATTTCAGAAATCTCTAGTTTTTGGAAGTTTGGCAACCCCTTACAATAAAAGTGTTATGCGCCAGTCCCTGCATTAGGCTACATCAAGAGGAAACAAACCTTAGAGATAGAACGTAGAACTACAGTATTTTGTCAAGTTTCAAGAAGCTAGCACAAACCGTGTTTGATTTAGAGTTCGAACTGCATCTGTCAATATAGGACAAAACAGAGTGAAACCTAAAAATTCAAACTGTTACTGCAAACGAATGCTTCAACCTAGGAGAACGAAACTTGGGCATCCAAGTTTGATTGGTGCACTGCTCATTACTTGAAAGTATCATGAAGGTCAAAAGAAAAAATATATGATGAGATTTCAGGAGACTGTAGTTTTTTGGCAGCCTAACAACGCCTTTCATTGAATGTGTTATTCACCAGTCTCTGCTTAAGGCTACATCAAGAGGAAACAAACCTTAGGGATAGAACATAGAACTACTTTATTGTGTCATGTTTCAAGTAGCTAGCACAAACCGTGTTTGATTTAAAGTTCTAACTGCATCTGTCAATATAGGAGAAAACAGAGTGGATCCTAAAAATTCAAACTGTTCCTGAAAACGAATGCTTCAACCTAGGAGAACGAAACTTGGGCATCCAAGTTTGATTGGTGCACTGCTCATTACTTGAAGGTATCATGAAGGTCGGAAGAAAAAATATATGATGAGATTTCAGGAGACTGTAGTTTTTTGCAGCCTAACAACGCCTTTCATTGAATGTGTTATTCGCCAGCCTGTCCTGAAGGCTACATCAAGAGGAAACAAACCTTAGGGATAGAATGTAGAACTACTTTATTGTCTCATGTTTCAAGTAGCTAGCACAAACCGTGTTTGATTTAAAGTTCTAACTGCATCTGTCAATATAGGAGAAAACAGAGTGAAACCTAAAAATTCAACCTGTTCCTGCAAACGAATGCTTCAACCTAGAGGAACAAAACTTGGGCATCCAAGTGGGAATGGTGTACTGATCATTATTTGAATGTATCATGAAGATTGGATGAAAAAATAAATGTTGAGATTTCAGGAGACTCTAGTTTTTTGAAAGTTTGGCAACCCCTTTTAATATAAATGTTATTCGCCAGTCCCTGCTTTAGTCTACATCAAGAGGAAACAAACCTTAGAGATAGAACGTAGAACTACTTTATTGTGTCAAGTTTCAAGAAGCTAGCACAAACCGTGTTTGATTTAGAGTTCTAGCTGCATCTGTCAATAAAGGAGAAAACAGGGTGAAACCTAGAAATTCAAACTGTTACTGCAAACGAATGCATCAACCTAGGAGAACGAAACTTGGGCATCCAAGTTTGATTGGTGTACTGCTCATTACTTGAAAGTATCATTAAGGTCGGAAAAAAAATATGTGTTGAGATTTCAGGAGACTCTAGTTTTTTGGCAGCCTAACAACGTCTTTCATTGAAAGTGTTATTTGCCAGTCTGTGCTGAAGGCTACATCAAGAGGAAACAAACCTTAGGGATAGAATGTAGAACTACTTTATTGTGTCAAGTTTCAAGAAGCTAGCCCAAACCGTGCATGATTTAGAGTTTGAACTACATTTGTCAATATAGGAGAAAACAGAGTGAAACCTAAAAATTCAAACTGTTCCTGCAAACGAATGCTTCAACGTAAAAGAATGAAACTTGAGCATCCAAGTGGGATTGTTGTACTGATCATTACTTGAAAGTATCATGAAGATTGGATGAAAAAATATATTTG
The DNA here is from genome assembly GCF_048772815.1 of Callospermophilus lateralis. NCBI lineage: Eukaryota > Metazoa > Chordata > Mammalia > Rodentia > Sciuridae > Callospermophilus > Callospermophilus lateralis. Next base: position 9,047 of record NW_027513623.1, read on the forward strand.
AGATTTCAGAAGACTCTAGTTTTTGGAAGTTTGGCAACCCCTTTCAATAAAAGTGTTATTCGCCAGTCCCTGCATTAGGCTACATCAAGAGGAAACAAACCTTAGAGATAGAACGTAGAACTACAGTATTTTGTCAAGTTTCAAGAAGCTAGCACAAACCGTGTTTGATTTAGAGTTCGAACTGCATCTGTCAATATAGGACAAAACAGAGTGAAACCTAAAAATTCAAACTGTTACTGCAAACGAATGCTTCAACCTAGGAGAACGAAACTTGGGCATCCAAGTTTGATTGGTGCACTGCTCATTACTTGAAAGTATCATGAAGGTCAAAAGAAAAAATATATGATGAGATTTCAGGAGACTGTAGTTTTTTGGCAGCCTAACAACGCCTTTCATTGAATGTGTTATTCACCAGTCTCTGCTTAAGGCTACATCAAGAGGAAACAAACCTTAGGGATAGAACATAGAACTACTTTATTGTGTCATGTTTCAAGTAGCTAGCACAAACCGTGTTTGATTTAAAGTTCTAACTGCATCTGTCAATATAGGAGAAAACAGAGTGGATCCTAAAAATTCAAACTGTTCCTGCAAACGAATGCTTCAACCTAGGAGAACGAAACTTGGGCATCCAAGTTTGATTGGTGCACTGCTCATTACTTGAAGGTATCATGAAGGTCGGAAGAAAAAATATATGATGAGATTTCAGGAGACTGTAGTTTTTTGGCAGCCTAACAACGCCTTTCATTGAATGTGTTATTCGCCAGCCTGTCCTGAAGGCTACATCAAGAGGAAACAAACCTTAGGGATAGAATGTAGAACTACTTTATTGTCTCATGTTTCAAGTAGCTAGCACAAACCGTGTTTGATTTAAAGTTCTAACTGCATCTGTCAATATAGGAGAAAACAGAGTGAAACCTAAAAATTCAACCTGTTCCTGCAAACGAATGCTTCAACCTAGAGGAACAAAACTTGGGCATCCAAGTGGGAATGGTGTACTGATCATTATTTGAATGTATCATGAAGATTGGATGAAAAAATAAATGTTGAGATTTCAGGAGACTCTAGTTTTTTGAAAGTTTGGCAACCCCTTTTAATATAAGTGTTATTCGCCAGTCCCTGCTTTAGTCTACATCAAGAGGAAACAAACCTTAGAGATAGAACATAGAACTACTTTATTGTGTCAAGTTTCAAGAAGCTAGCACAAACCGTGTGTGAATTAGAGTTCTAGCTGCATCTGTCAATATAGGAGAAAACAGAGTGAAAACTAGAAATTCAAACTGTTACTGCAAACGAATGCATCAACCTAGGAGAACGAAACTTGGGCATCCAAGTTTGATTGGTGTACTGCTCATTACTTGAAAGTATCATTAAGGTCGGAAAAAAAATATGTGTTGAGATTTCAGGAGACTCTAGTTTTTTGGCAGCCTAACAATGCCTTTCATTGAAAGTGTTATTCGCCAGTCTGTGCTGAAGGCTACATCAAGAGGAAACAAACCTTAGAGATAGAATGTAGAACTACTTTATTGTGTCAAGTTTCAAGAAGCTAGCCCAAACCGTGTATGATTTAGAGTTTGAACTACATTTGTCAATATAGGAGAAAACAGAGTGAAACCTAAAAATTCAAACTGTTCCTGCAAACGAATGCTTCAACGTAGGAGAATGAAACTTGAGCATCCAAGTGGGATTGGTGTACTGATCATTACTTGAAAGTATCATGAAGATTGGATGAAAAAATATATGTTGAGATTTCAGAAGACTCTAGGTTTTGGAAGTTTGGCAACCCCTTTCAATAAAAGTGTTATTCGCCAGTCCCTGCATTAGGCTACATCAAGAGGAAACAAACCTCAGAGATAGAACGTAGAACTACAGTATTTTGTCAAGTTTCAAGAAGCTAGCACAAACCGTGTTTGATTTAGAGTTCGAACTGCATCTGTCAATATAGGACAAAACAGAGTGAAACCTAAAAATTCAAACTGTTCCTGCAAACGAATGCTTCAACCTAGGAGAACGAAACTTGGGCATCCAAGTTTGATTGGTGCACTGCTCATTACTTGAAAGTATCATGAAGGTCGGAAAAAAAATATATGATGAGATTTCAGGAGACTGTAGTTTTTTGGCAGCCTAACAACGCCTTTCATTGAATGTGTTATTCGCCAGTCTCTGCTTAAGGCTACATCAAGAGGAAACAATCCTTAGGGATAGAACGTAGAACTACTTTATTGTGTCATGTTTCAAGTAGCTAGCACAAACCGTGTTTGATTTAAAGTTCTAACTGCATCTGTCAATATAGGAGAAAACAGAGTGAAACCTAAAAATTCAAACTGTTCCTGCAAACGAATGCTTCAACCTAGGAGAACGAAACTTGGGCATCCAAGTTTGATTGGTGCACTGCTCATTACTTGAAAGTATCATGAAGTTCGGAAGAAAAAATATATGATGAGATTTCTGGAGACTGTAGTTTTTTGGCAGCCTAACAACGCCTTTCATTGAATGTTTTATTCGCCAGTATCTGCTTAAGGCTACATCTTGAGGAAACAAACCTTAAGGATAGAACGTAGAACTACTTTATTGTGTCATGTTTCAAGTAGCTCGCACAAACCGTGTTTGATTTAAAGTTCTAACTGCATCTGTCAATATAGGAGAAAACAGAGTGAAACCTAAAAATTCAAACTGTTCCTGCAAACGAATGCTTCAACCTAGAGGAACAAAACTTGGGCATCCAAGTGGGAATGGTGTACTGATCATTACTTGAATGTATCATGAAGATTGGATGAAAAAATATATGTTGAGATTTCAGGAGACTTTAGTTTTTTGAAAGATTGGCAACCACTTTCAATATAAGTGTTATTCGCCAGTTTCTGCTTTAGGCTACATCAAGAGGAAACAAACCTTAGGGATAGAACGTAGAACTACTTTATTGTGTCAAGTTTCAAGAAGCTAGCACAAACCGTGTTTGATTTAGAGTTCTAGCTGCATCTGTCAATAAAGGAGAAAACAGGGTGAAACCTAGAAATTCAAACTGTTACTGCAAACGAATGCATCAACCTAGGAGAACGAAACTTGGGCATCCAAGTTTGATTGGTGTACTGCTCATTACTTGAAAGTATCATTAAGGTCGGAAAAAAAATATGTGTTGAGATTTCAGGAGACTCTAGTTTTTTGGCAGCCTAACAACGTCTTTCATTGAAAGTGTTATTTGCCAGTCTGTGCTGAAGGCTACATCAAGAGGAAACAAACCTTAGGGATAGAATGTAGAACTACTTTATTGTGTCAAGTTTCAAGAAGCTAGCCCAAACCGTGTATGATTTAGAGTTTGAACTACATTTGTCAATATAGGAGAAAACAGAGTGAAACCTAAAAATTCAAACTGTTCCTGCAAACGAATGCTTCAACGTAGGAGACTGAAACTTGAGCATCCAAGTGGGATTGGTGTACTGATCATTACTTGAAAGTATCATGGAGATTGGATGAAAAAATATATGTTGAGATTTCAGAAATCTCTAGTTTTTGGAAGTTTGGCAACCCCTTACAATAAAAGTGTTATTCGCCAGTCCCTGCATTAGGCTACATCAAGAGGAAACAAACCTTAGAGATAGAACGTAGAACTACAGTATTTTGTCAATTTTCAAGAAGCTAGCAAAAACCGTGTTTGATTTAGAGTTCGAACTGCATCTGTCAATATAGGACAAAACAGAGTGAAACCTAAAATTCAAACTGTTCCTGCAAACGAATGCTTCAACCTAGGAGAACGAAACTTGGGCATCCAAGTTTGATTGGTGTACTGCTCATTACTTGAAAGTATCATTAAGGTCGGAAAAAAAATATGTGTTGAGATTTCAGGAGACTCTAGTTTTTTGGCAGCCTAACAATGCCTTTCATTGAAAGTGTTATTCGCCAGTCTGTGCTGAAGGCTACATCAAGAGGAAACAAACCTTAGAGATAGAATGTAGAACTACTTTATTGTGTCAAGTTTCAAGAAGCTAGCCCAAACCGTGTATGATTTAGAGTTTGAACTACATTTGTCAATATAGGAGAAAACAGAGTGAAACCTAAAAATTCAAACTGTTCCTGCAAACGAATGCTTCAACGTAGGAGAATGAAACTTGAGCATCCAAGTGGGATTGGTGTACTGATCATTACTTGAAAGTATCATGAAGATTGGATGAAAAAATATATGTTGAGATTTCAGAAGACTCTAGTTTTTGGAAGTTTGGCAACCCCTTTCAATAAAAGTGTTATTCGCCAGTCCCTGCATTAGGCTACATCAAGAGGAAACAAACCTCAGAGATAGAACGTAGAACTACAGTATTTTGTCAAGTTTCAAGAAGCTAGCACAAACCGTGTTTGATTTAGTGTTCGAACTGCATCTGTCAATATAGGACAAAACAGAGTGAAACCTAAAAATTCAAACTGTTCCTGCAAACGAATGCTTCAACCTAGGAGAACGAAACTTGGGCATCCAAGTTTGATTGGTGCACTGCTCATTACTTGAAAGTATCATGAAGTTCGGAAGAAAAAATATATGATGAGATTTCAGGAGACTGTAGTTTTTTGGCAGCCTAACAACGCCTTTCATTGAATGTGTTATTCGCCAGTCTCTGCTTAAGGCTACATCAAGAGGAAACAATCCTTAGGGATAGAACGTAGAACTACTTTATTGTGTCATGTTTCAAGTAGCTAGCACAAACCGTGTTTGATTTAAAGTTCTAACTGCATCTGTCAATATAGGAGAAAACAGAGTGAAACCTAAAAATTCAAACTGTTCCTGCAAACGAATGCTTCAACCTAGGAGAACGAAACTTGGGCATCCAAGTTTGATTGGTGCACTGCTCATTACTTGAAAGTATCATGAAGTTCGGAAGAAAAAATATATGATGAGATTTCTGGAGACTGTAGTTTTTTGGCAGCCTAACAACGCCTTTCATTGAATGTTTTATTCGCCAGTATCTGCTTAAGGCTACATCTTGAGGAAACAAACCTTAAGGATAGAACGTAGAACTACTTTATTGTGTCATGTTTCAAGTAGCTCGCACAAACCGTGTTTGATTTAAAGTTCTAACTGCATCTGTCAATATAGGAGAAAACAGAGTGAAACCTAAAAATTCAAACTGTTCCTGCAAACGAATGCTTCAACCTAGAGGAACAAAACTTGGGCATCCAAGTGGGAATGGTGTACTGATCATTACTTGAATGTATCATGAAGATTGGATGAAAAAATATATGTTGAGATTTCAGGAGACTTTAGTTTTTTGAAAGATTGGCAACCACTTTCAATATAAGTGTTATTCGCCAGTCCCTGCTTTCGGCTACATCATGAGGAAACAAACCTTAGGGATAGAACGTAGAACTACTTTATTGTGTCAAGTTTCAAGAAGCTAGCACAAACCGTGTTTGATGTAGAGTTCTAGCTGCATCTGTCAATAAAGGAGAAAACAGGGTGAAACCTAGAAATTCAAACTGTTACTGCAAACGAATGCATCAACCTAGGAGAACGAAACTTGGGCATCCAAGTTTGATTGGTGTACTGCTCATTACTTGAAAGTATCATTAAGTTCGGAAAAAAAATATGTGTTGAGATTTCAGGAGACTCTAGTTTTTTGGCAGCCTAACAACGTCTTTCATTGAAAGTGTTATTTGCCAGTCTGTGCTGAAGGCTACATCAAGAGGAAACAAACCTTAGGGATAGAATGTAGAACTACTTTATTGTGTCAAGTTTCAAGAAGCTAGCCCAAACCGTGTATGATTTAGAGTTTGAACTACATTTGTCAATATAGGAGAAAACAGAGTGAAACCTAAAAATTCAAACTGTTCCTGCAAACGAATGCTTCAACGTAGGAGACTGAAACTTGAGCATCCAAGTGGGATTGGTGTACTGATCATTACTTGAAAGTATCATGAAGATTGGATGAAAAAATATATGTTGAGATTTCAGAAATCTCTAGTTTTTGGAAGTTTGGCAACCCCTTACAATAAAAGTGTTATTCGCCAGTCCCTGCATTAGGCTACATCAAGAGGAAACAAACCTTAGAGATAGAACGTAGAACTACAGTATTTTGTCAATTTTCAAGAAGCTAGCACAAACCGTGTTTGATTTAGAGTTCGAACTGCATCTGTCAATATAGGACAAAACAGAGTGAAACCTAAAATTCAAACTGTTCCTGCAAACGAATGCTTCAACCTAGGAGAACGAAACTTGGGCATCCAAGTTTGATTGGTGCACTGCTCATTACTTGAAGGTATCATGAAGGTCGGAAGAAAAAATATATGATGAGATTTCAGGAGACTGTAGTTTTTTGGCAGCCTAACAACGCCTTTCATTGAATGTGTTATTCGCCAGGCTGTCCTGAAGGCTACATCAAGAGGAAACAAACCTTAGGGATAGAACGTAGAACTACTTTATTGTCTAATGTTTCAAGTAGCTAGCACAAACCGTGTTTGATTTAAAGTTCTAAATGCATCTGTCAATATAGGAGAAAACAGAGTGAAACCTAAAAATTCAAACTGTTCCTGCAAACGAATGCTTCAACCTAGAGGAACAAAACTTGGGCATCGAAGTGGGAATGGTGTACTGATCCTTACTTGAATGGATCATGAAGATTGGATGAAAAAATATATGTTGAGATTTCAGGAGACTCTAGTTTTTTGAAAGTTTGGCAACCCCTTTTAATATAAGTGTTATTCGCCCGTCCCTGCTTTAGGCTACATCAAGAGGAAACAAACCTTAGAGATAGAACGTAGAACTACTTTATTGTGTCAAGTTTCAAGAAGCTAACACAAACCGTGTTTGATTTAGAGTTCTAGGTGCATCTGTCAATATAAGAGAAAACAGAGTGAAACCTAGAAATTCAAACTGTTACTGCAAACGAATGCACCAACCTAGGAGAACGAAGCTTGGGCATCCAAGTTTGATTGGTGTACTGCTCATTACTTGAAGGGATCATTAATGTCGGAAAAAAATATGTGTTGAGATTTCAGGAGACTCTACTTTTTTGGCAGCCTAACAACGCCTTTCATTGAAAGTGTTATTCGCCAGTCTGTGCTGATTGCTACATCAAGAGGAAACAAACCTTAGGGATAGAATGTACAACTACTTTAGTGTGTCAAGTTTCAAGAAGCTAGCCCACACCGTGTATGATTTAGAGTTTGAACTACATTTGTCAATATAGGAGAAAACCGAGTGAAACCTAAAAATTCAAACTGTTCCTGCAAACGAAAGCTTCAACGTAGGAGAATAAAACTTGAGCATCCAAGTGGGATTGGTGTACTGATCATTACTTGAAAGTATCATGAAGATTGGATGAAAAAATATATGTTGAGATTTCAGAAGACTCTAGTTTTTGGAAGTTTGGCAACCACTTTCAATAAAAGTGTTATTCGCCAGTCCCTGCATTAGGCTACATCAAGAGGAAACAAACCTTAGAGATAGAACGTGGAACTACAGTATTTGGTCAAGTTTCAAGAAGCTAGCACAAACCGTGTTTGATTTAGAGTTCGAAATGCATCTGTCAATATAGGACAAAACAGAGTGAAACCTAAAAATTCAAACTGTTCCTGCAAACGAATGCTTCAACCTAGGAGAACGAAATTTGGGCATCCAAGTGGGAATGGTGTACTGATCATTACTTGAATGTATCATGAAGATTGGATGAAAAAATATATGTTGAGATTTCAGGAGACTCTAGTTTTTTGAAAGTTTGGCAACCCCTTTCAATATAAGTGTTATTCGCCAGTCCCTGCTTTAGGCTACATCAAGAGGAAACAAACCTTAGAGACAGAACGTAGAACTACTTTATTGTGTCAAGTTTCAAGAAGCTAGCACAAACCGTGTTTGATTTAGAGTTCTAGCTGCATCTGTCAATATAGGAGAAAACAGAGTGAAACCTAGAAATTCAAACTGTTACTGCAAACGAATGCACCAACCTAGGAGAACGAAACTTGGGCATCCAAGTTTGATTCTTGTATTGCTCATTACTTGAAAGTATCATTAAGGTCGGAAAAAAAATATGTGTTGAGATTTCAGGAGACTCTAGTTTTTGGCAGCCTAACAACGCCTTTCATTGAAAGTGTTATTCGCCAGTCTGTGCTGAAGGCTACATCAAGAGGAAACAAACCTTAGGGATAGAATGTAGAACTACTTTATTGTGTCAAGTTTCAAGAAACTAGCCCACATCGTGTATGATTTAGAGTTTGAACTATATTTGTCAATATATGAGAAAACAGAGTGAAACCTAAAAATTCAAACTGTTCCTGCAAACGAATGCTTCAACGTAGGAGAATGAAACTTGAGCATCCAAGTGGGATTGGTGTACTGATCATTACTTGAAAGTATCATGAAGATTGGATGAAAAAATATATGTTGTGATTTCAGAAGACTCTAGTTTTTGGAAGTTTGGCACCCCCTTTCAATAAAAGTGTTATTCGCCAGTCCCTGCATTAGGCTACATCAAGAGGAAACAAACCTTAGAGATAGAACGTAGAACTACAGTATTTTGTCAAGTTTCAAGAAGCTAGCACAAACCGTGTTTGATTTAGAGTTCGAACTGCATCTGTCAATATAGGACAAAACAGAGTGAAACATAAAAATTCAAACTGTTCCTGCAAACGAATGCTTCAACCTAGGAGAACGAAACTTGGGCATCCAAGTTTGATTGGTGCACTGCTCAATACTTGAAAGTATCATGAAGGTCGGAAGAAAAAATATATGATGAGATTTCAGGAGACTGTAGTTTTTTGGCAGCCTAACAACGCCTTTCATTGAATGTGTTATTCGCCAGTCTCTGCTGAAGGCTACATCAAGAGGAAACAAACCTTAGGGATAGAACGTAGAACTACTTTATTGTGTCATGTTTCAAGTAGCTAGAACAAACCGTGTTTGATTTAAAGTTCTAACTGCATCTGTCAATATAGGAGAAAAGAGAGTGAAACCTAAAAATTCAAACTGTTCCTGCAAACGAATGCTTCAACCTAGGAGAACGAAACTTGGGCATCCAAGTTTGATTGGTGCACTGCTCGTTACTTGAAAGTATCATGAAGTTCGGAAGAAAAAATATATGATGATATTTCAGGAGACTGTAGTTTTTTGGCAGCCTAACAACGCCTTTCATTGAATGTTTTATTCGCCAGTATCTGCTTAAGGCTACATCTTGAGGAAACAAACCTTAAGGATAGAACGTAGAACTACTTTATTGTGTCATGTTTCAAGTAGCTCGCACAAACCGTGTTTGATTTAAAGTTCTAACTGCATCTGTCAATATAGGAGAAAACAGAGTGAAACCTAAAAATTCAAACTGTTCCTGCAAACGAATGCTTCAACCTAGAGGAACAAAACTTGGGCATCCAAGTGGGAATGGTGTACTGATCATTACTTGAATGTATCATGAAGATTGGATGAAAAAATATATGTTGAGATTTCAGGAGACTTTAGTTTTTTGAAAGTTTGGCAACCACTTTCAATATAAGTTTTATTCGCCAGTCCATGCTTTAGGCTACATCAAGAGGAAACAAACCTTAGGGATAGAACGTAGAACTACTTTATTGTGTCAAGTTTCAAGAAGCTAGCACAAACCGTGTTTGATTTAGAGTTCTAGCTGCATCTGTCAATAAAGGAGAAAACAGGGTGAAACCTAGAAATTCAAACTGTTACTGCAAACGAATGCATCAACCTAGGAGAACGAAACTTGGGCATCCAAGTTTGATTGGTGTACTGCTCATTACTTGAAAGTATCATTAAGGTCAGAAAAAAAATATGTGTTGAGATTTCAGGAGACTCTAGTTTTTTGGCAGCCTAACAACGTCTTTCATTGAAAGTGTTATTTGCCAGTCTGTGCTGAAGGCTACATCAAGAGGAAACAAACCTTAGGGATAGAATGTAGAACTACTTTATTGTGTCAAGTTTCAAGAAGCTAGCCCAAACCGTGTATGATTTAGAGTTTGAACTACATTTGTCAATATAGGAGAAAACAGAGTGAAACCTAAAAATTCAAACTGTTCCTGCAAACGAATGCTTAAACATAGGAGAATGAAACTTGAGCATCCAAGTGGGATTGGTGTACTGATCATTACTTGAAAGTATCATGAAGATTGGATGAAAAAATATATGTTGAGATTTCAGAAGACTCTAGTTTTTGGAAGTTTGGCAACCCCTTTCAATAAAAGTGTTATTCGCCAGTCCCTGCATTAGGCTACATCAAGAGGAAACAAACCTTTGAGATAGAACGTAGAACTACAGTATTTTGTCAATTTTCAAGAAGCTAGAACAAACCGTGTTTGATTTAGAGTTCGAACTGCATCTGTCAATATAGGACAAAACAGAGTGAAACCTAAAAATTCAAACTGTTCCTGCAAACGAATGCTTCAACCTAGGAGAACGAAACTTGGGCATCCAAGTGGGAATGGTGTACTGATCATTACTTGAATGTATCATGAAGATTGGATGAAAAAATATATGTTGAGATTTCAAGAGACTCTAGTTTTTTGAAAGTTTGGCAACCCCTTTCAATATAAGTGTTATTCGCCAGTCCCTGCTTTAGGCTACATCAAGTGGAAACAAACCTTAGAGATAGAACGTAGAACTACTTTATTGTGTCAAGTTTCAAGAAGCTAACACAAACCGTGTTTGATTTAGAGTTCTAGCTGCATCTGTCAATATAGGAGAAAACAGAGTGAAACCTAGAAATTCAAACTGTTACTGCAAACGAATGCATCAACCTAGGAGAACAAAACTTGGGCATCCAAGTTTGATTTGTGTACTGCTCATTACTTGAAAGTATCATTAATGTCGGAAAAAAAATATGTGTTGAGATTTCAGGAGACTCTAGTTTTTTGGCAGCCTAACAACGTCTTTCATTGAAAGTATTATTCGCCAGTCTGTGCTGATTGCTACATCAAGAGGAAACAAACCTTAGGGATAGAATGTAGAACTACTTTATTGTGTCAAGTTTCAAGATGCTAGCCCAAACCGTGTATGATTTAGAGTTTGAACTACATTTGTCAATATAGGAGAAAACAGAGTGAAACCTAAAAATTCAAACTGTTCCTGCAAACGAATGCTTCAACATAGGAGAATGAAACTTGAGCATCCAAGTGGGATTGGTGTACTGATCATTACTTGAAAGTATCATGAAGATTGGATGAAAAAATATATGTTGAGATTTCAGAAGACTCTAGTTTTTGGAAGTTTGGCAACCCCTTTCAATAAAAGTGTTATTCGCCAGTCCCTGCATTAGGCTACATCAAGAGTAAACAAACCTTTGAGATAGAACGTAGAACTACAGTATTTGGTCAATTTTCAAGAAGCTAGCACAAACCGTGTTTGATTTAGAGTTCGAACTGCATCTGTCAATATAGGACAAAACAGAGTGAAACCTAAAAATTCAAACTGTTCCTGCAAACGAATGCTTCAACCTAGGAGAACGAAACTTGGGCATCCAAGTGGGAACGGTGTACTGATCATTACTTGAATGTATCATGAAGATTGGATGAAAAAATATATGTTGAGATTTCAAGAGACTCTAGTTTTTTGAAAGTTTGGCAACCCCTTTCAATATAAGTGTTATTCGCCAGTCCCTGCTTTAGGCTACATCAAGTGGAAACAAACCTTAGAGATAGAACGTAGAACTACTTTATTGTGTCAAGTTTCAAGAAGCTAACACAAACCGTGTTTGATTTAGAGTTCTAGCTGCATCTGTCAATATAGGAGAAAACAGAGTGAAACCTAGAAATTCAAACTGTTCCTGCAAACGAATGCTTCAACCTAGAAGAACAAAACTTGGGCATACATGTGGGAATGGTGTACTGATCATTACTTGAATGTATCATGAAGTTTGGATGAAAAAATATATGTTGAGATTTCAGGAGACTCTAGTTTTTTGAAAGTTTGGCAACCCCTTTCAATATAAGTGTTATTCGCCAGTCCCTGCATTAGGGTACATCAAGAGGAAACAAACCTTAGAGATAGAACGTAGAACTACATTATTGTGTCAAGTTTCAAGAAGCTAGCACAAACCGTGTTTGATTTAGTGTTCTAGCTGCATCTGTCAATATAGGAGAAAACAAAGTGAAACCTAAAAATTCAAACTGTTACTGCAAACGAATGCATCAACCTAGGAGAACAAAACTTGGGCATCCAAGTTTGATTGGTGTACTGCTCATTACTTGAAAGTATCATTAAGGTCGGAAAAAAAATATGTGTTGAGATTTCTGGAGACTCTAGTTTTTTGGCAGCCTAACAACACCATTCATTGAAAGTGTTATTCGCCAGTCTGTGCTGAAGGCTACATCAAGAGGAAACAAACTTTAGGGATAGAATGTAGAACTACTTTATTGTGTCAAGTTTCAAGAAGCCAGCCCAAACCGTGTATGATTTAGAGTTTGAACTACATTTGTCAATATAGGAGAAAACAGAGTGAAACCTAAAAATTCAAACTGTTCCTGCAAACGAATGCTTCAACGTAGGAGAATGAAACTTGAGCATCCAAGTGGGATTGGTGTACTGATCATTACTTGAAAGTATCATGAAGATTGGATGAAAAAATATATGTTGAGATTTCAGGAGACTCTAGTTTTTGGAAGTTTGGCAACCCCTTTCAATAAAAGTGTTATTCGCCAGTCCCTGCCATAGGCTACATCAAAAGGAAACAAACTTTAGAGATAGAACGTAGAACTACAGTATTTTGTCAAGTTTCAAGAAGCTAGCACAAACCGTGTTTGATTTAGGTTTCTAGCTGCATCTGTCAATATAGGAGAAAACAGAGTGAAACCTAGAAATTCAAACTGTTACTGCAAACGAATTCATCAATCTAGGAGAACGAAACTTGGGCATCCAAGTTTGATTGGAGTACTGCTCATTACTTGAAAGTATCATTAAGGTCAGAAAAAAAATATGTGTTGAGATTTCAGGAGACTCTAGTTTTTTGGCAGCCTAACAACGCCTTTCATTGAAAGTGTTATTCGCCAGTCTGTGCTGAAGCCTAAATCAAGAGGAAACAAATCTTAGGGATAGAATGTAGAACTACTTTATTGTGTCAAGTTTCAAGAAGCTAGCCCAAACCGTGTATGATTTATAGTTTGAACTACATTTGTCAATATAGGAGAAAACAGAGTGAAACCTAAAAATTCAAACTGTTCCTGCAACGAATGCTTCAACGTAGGAGAATGAAACTTGAGCATCTAAGTGGGATTGGTGTACTGATCATTACTTGAAAGTATCATAAAGATTGGATGAAAAAATATATGTTGAGATTTCAGAAGACTCTAGTTTTTGGAAGTTTGGCAACCCCTTTCAATAAAAGTGTTTTTCGCCAGTCCCTGCATTAGGCTACATCAAGAGGAAACAAACCTTAGAGATAGAACGTAGAACTACAGTATTTTGTCAAGTTTCAAGAAGCTAGCACAAAGCGTGTTTGATTTAGAGTTCGAGCTGCTTCTGTCAATATAGGAGAAAACAGAGTGAAACCTAAAAATTCAAACTGTTCCTGCAAACGAATGCTTCAACCTAGAAGAACAAAACTTGGGCATACATGTGGGAATGGTGTACTGATCATTACTTGAATGTATCATGAAGTTTGGATGAAAAAATATATGTTGAGATTTCAGGAGACTCTAGTTTTTTGAAAGTTTGGCAACCCCTTTCAATATAAGTGTTATTCGCCAGTCCCTGCATTAGGGTACATCAAGAGGAAACAAACCTTAGAGATAGAACGTAGAACTACATTATTGTGTCAAGTTTCAAGAAGCTAGCACAAACCGTGTTTGATTTAGAGTTCTAGCTGCATCTGTCAATATAGGAGAAAACAAAGTGAAACCTAAAAATTCAAACTGTTACTGCAAACGAATGCATCAACCTAGGAGAACAAAACTTGGGCATCCAAGTTTGATTGGTGTACTGCTCATTACTTGAAAGTATCATTAAGGTCGGAAAAAAAATATGTGTTGAGATTTCAGGAGACTCTAGTTTTTTGGCAGCCTAACAACACCATTCATTGAAAGTGTTATTCGCCAGTCTGTGCTGAAGGCTACATCAAGAGGAAACAAACTTTAGGGATAGAATGTAGAACTACTTTATTGTGTCAAGTTTCAAGAAGCCAGCCCAAACCGTGTATGATTTAGAGTTTGAACTACATTTGTCAATATAGGAGAAAACAGAGTGAAACCTAAAAATTCAAACTGTTCCTGCAAACGAATGCTTCAACGTAGGAGAATGAAACTTGAGCATCCAAGTGGGATTGGTGTACTGATCATTACTTGAAAGTATCATGAAGATTGGATGAAAAAATATATGTTGAGATTTCAGAAGACTCTAGTTTTTGGAAGTTTGGCAACCCCTTTCAATAAAAGTGTTATTCGCCAGTCCCTGCCATAGGCTACATCAAAAGGAAACAAACCTTAGAGATAGAACGTAGAACTACAGTATTTTGTCAAGTTTCAAGAAGCTAGCACAAACCGTGTTTGATTTAGGGTTCTAGCTGCATCTGTCAATATAGGAGAAAACAGAGTGAAACCTAGAAATTGAAACTGTTACTGCAAACGAATGCATCAACCTAGGAGAACGAAACTTGGGCATCCAAGTTTGATTGGTGTACTGCTCATTACTTAAAAGTATCATGAAGGTCGGAAAGAAATATGTGTTGAGATTTCAAAAGACTCTAGTTTTTTGGCAGCCTAACAACGCCTTTCATTGAAAGTGTTATTCGCCAGTCTGTGCTGAAGGCTACATCAAGAGGAAACAAACCTTAGGGATAGAATGTAGAACTACTTTATTGTGTCAAGTTTCAAGAAGCTAGCACAAACCGTGTTTGATTTAGAGTTCGTTCTGCATCTGTCAATATATGAGAAAACATATTGAAACCTAAAAATTCAAACTGTTCCTGCAAACGAATGCTTCAACCTAGAAGAACAAAACTTGGGTATCCAAGTGGGAATGGTGTACTGATCATTACTTGAATGTATCATGAAGATTGGATGAAAAAATATATGTTGAGATTCAGGAGACTCTAGTTTTTTGAAAGTTTGGCAACCCCTTTCAATATAAGTGTTATTCGCCAGTCCCTGCATTAGGCTACATCAAGAGGAAACAAACCTTAGAGATAGAACGTAGAACTACTTTATTGTGTCAAGTTTCAAGAAGCTAGCACAAACCGTGTTTGATTTAGTGTTCTAGCTGCATCTGTCAATATAGGAGAAAACAGAGTGAACCTAGAAATTCAAACTGTTACTGTAAACGAATGCATCAACCTAGGAGAAGAAACTTGGGCATCCAAGTTTGATTGGTGTACTTCTCATTACTTGAATGTATCATGAAGATTGGATGAAAAAATATATTTTGAGATTTCAGGAGACTCTAGTTTTTTGAAAGTTTGGCAACCCCTTTCAATATAAGTGTTATTCGCCAGTCCCTGCATTAGGCTACATCAAGAGGAAACAAACCTTAGAGATAGAACGTAGAACTACTTTATTGTGTCAAGTTTCAAGAAGGTAGCACAAACCGTGTTTGATTTAGAGTTCTAGCTGCATCTGTCAATATAGGAGAAAACAGAGTGAAACCTAAAAATTCAAACTGTTCCTGCAAACGAATGCGTCAACCTAGGAGAACGAAACTTGGGCATCCAAGTTTGATTGGTGCACTGATCATTACTTGAAAGTATCATGAAGGTCGGAAAGAAAATATGTGTTGAGATTTCAGGAGACTCTAGATTTTGGCAGCCTAACAACGCCTTTCATTGTAAGTGTTATTCGCCAGTCTGTGCTGAAGGCTACAAAAGAGGAAACAAACCTTAGGGATAGAATGTAGAACTACTTTATTGTGTCAAGTTTCAAGAAGCTAGCCCAAAACGTGTATGATTTAGAGTTTGAACTACATTTGTCAATATAGGAGAAAACAGAGTGAAACCTAAAAATTCAAACTGTTCCTGCAAACGAATGCTTCAACCTAGAAGAACAAAACTTGGGCATCCAATTGGGAATGGTGTACTGATCATTACTTGAATGTATCATGAAGATTGGATGAAAAAATATATGTTGAGATTTCAGGAGACTCTAGTTTTTTGAAAGTTTGGCAACCCCTTTCAATATAAGTGTTATTCGCCAGTCCTGCTTTAGGCTACATCAAGAGGAAACAAACCTTAGAGATAGAACGAAGAACTACTTTATTGTGTCAAGTTTCAAGAAGCTAGCACAAACCGTGTTTGATTTAGAGTTCTAGCTGCATCTGTCAATATTGGAAAAAACAGAGTGAAACCTAGAAATTCAAACTGTTACTGCAAACGAATGCATCAACCTAGGAGAACGAAACTTGGGCATCCAAGTTTGATTGGTGTACTGCTCATTACTTGAAAGTATCATGAAGTTCGGAAAGAAATATGTGTTGAGATTTCAAAAGACTCTAGTTTTTTGGCAGCCTAACAACGCTTTTCATTGAAAGTGTTATTCGCCAGTCTGTGCTGAAGGCTACATCAAGAGGAAACAAACCTTAGGGATAGAATGTAGAACTACTGTATTGTGTCAAGTTTCAAGAAGCTAGCACAAACCGTGTTTGATTTAGAGTTCGAAATGATTCTGTCAATATAGGAGAAAACAGAGTGAAACCTAAAAATTCAAACTGTTCCTGCAAACGAATGCTTCCACGTAGGAGAATGAAAATTGAGCATCCAAGTGGGATTGGTGTACTGATCATTACTTGAAAGTATCATGAAGATTGGATGAAAAAATATATGTTGAGATTTCAGAAGACCCTAGTTTTGGGAAGTTTGGCAACCTCTTTCAATAAAAGTGTTATTCGCCAGTCCTTGCATTAGGCTACATCAAAAGGAAACAAACCTTAGAGATGGAACGTAGAACTACAGTATTTTGTCAAGTTTCAAGAAGCTAGCACAAACCGTGTTTGATTTAGAGTTCGAACACCATCTGTCAATATAGGACAAAACAGAGTGAAACATAAAAATTCAAACTGTTCCTGCAAACGAATGCTTCAACCTAGGAGAACAAAACTTGGGCATCCAAGTTTCATTGGTGCACTGCTCATTACTTGAAAGTATCATGAAGGTCGGAAGAAAAAATATATGATGAGATTTCAGGAGACTGTAGTTTTTTGGCAGCCTAACAACGCCTTTCATTGAATGTGTTATTCGCCAGTCTGTGCTGAAGGGTACATCAAGAGGAAACAAACCTTAGGGATAGAACGTAGAACTACTTTATTGTGTCATGTTTCAAGTAGCTAGCACAAACCGTGTTTGATTTAAAGTTCTAACTGCATCTGTCAATATAGGAGAAAACAGAGTGAAACCTAAAAATTCAAACTGTTCCTGCAAACGAATGCTTCAACCTAGAAGAACAAAACTTGGGCATCCAAGTGGGAATGGTGTACTGATCATTACTTGAATGTATCATGAAGATTGGATGAAAAAATATATGTTGAGATTTCAGGAGACTCTAGTTTTTTGAAAGTTTGGCAACCCCTTTCAATATAAGTGTTATTCGCCAGTCCCTGCTTTAGGCAACATCAAGAGGAAACAAACCTTAGAGATAGAACGTAGAACTACTTTATTGTGTCAAGTTTCAAGAAGCTAGCACAAACCGTGTTTGATTTAGAGTTCTAGCTGCATCTGTCAATAAAGGACAAAACAGAGTGAAACCTAAAAATTCAAACTGTTCCTGCAAACGAATGCGTCAACCTAGGAGAACGAAACTTGGGCATCCAAGTTTGATTGGTGCACTGCTGATTACTTGAAAGTATCATGAATGTCGGAAAGAAAATATGTGTTTAGATTTCAGGAGACTCTAGTTTTTTGGCAGCCTAACAACGCCTTTCATTGTAAGTGTTATTCGCCAGTCTGTGCTGAAGGCTACATCAAGAGGAAACAAACCTTAGGGATAGAATGTAGAACTACTTTATTGTGTCAAGTTTCAAGAAGCTAGCCCAAAACGTGTATGATTTAGAGTTTGAACTACATTTGTCAATATAGGAGAAAACAGAGTGAAACCTAAAAATTCAAACTGTTCCTGCAAACGAATGCTTCAACCTACGAGAATGAAACTTGGGCATCCAAGTTTGATTGGTGCACTGCTCATTACTTGAAAGTATCATGAAGGTTGGAAGAAAAAATATATGATGAGATTTCAGGAGACTGTAGTTTTTTGGCAGCCTAACAACGCCTTTCATTGAATGTGTTATTCGCCAGTCTGTGCTGAAGACTACATCAAGAGGAAACAAACCTTAGGGATAGAACGTAGAACTACTTTATTGTGTCATGTTTCAAGTAGCTAGCACAAACCTTGTTTGATTTAAAGTTCTAACCGCATCTGTCAATATAGGAGAAAACAGAGTGAAACCTAAAAATTCAAACTGTTACTGCAAACGAATGCATCAACCTAGGAGAACGAAACTTGGGAATCCAAGTTTGATTGGTGTACTGCTCATTACTTGAAAGTATCATTAAGGTCGGAAAAAAAATATGTGTTGAGATTTCAGGAGACTCTAGTTTTTTGGCTGCCTAACAACGCCTTTCATTGAAAGTGTTATTCGCCAGTCTGTGCTGAAGGCTACATCAAGAGGAAACAAAACTTAGGGAAAGAATGTAGAACTACTTTATTGTGTCAAGTTTCAAGAAGCTAGCCAAAACCGTGTATGATTTAGAGTTTGAACTACATTTGTCAATATAGGAGAAAACAGAGTGAAACCTAAAAATTCAAACTGTTCCTGCAAACGAATGCTTCAACGTAGGAGAATGAAACTTGAGCATCCAAGTGGGATTGGTGTACTGATCATTACTTGAAAGTATCATGAAGAATGGATGAAAAAATATATGTTGAGATTTCAGAAGACTCTAGTTTTGGGAAGTTTGGCAACCCCTTTCAATAAAAGTGTTATTCCCCAGTCCCTGCATTAGGCTACATCAAGAGGAAACAAACCTTAGAGATAGAACGTAGAACTACAGTATTTTGTTAAGTTTCAAGAAGCTAGCACAAACCGTGTTTAATTTAGAGTTCGAACTGCATCTGTCAATATAGGACAAAACAGAGTGAAACCTAAAAATTCAAACTGTTCCTGCAAACGAATGCTTCAACGTAGGAGAACGAAACTTGGGCATCCAAGTTTGATTGGTGCACTGCTCATTACTTGAAAGTATCATGAATGTCGGAAGAAAAAATATATAATGAGATTTCAGGAGACTGTAGTTTTTTGGCAGCCTAACAACGCCTTTCATTGAATGTGTTATTCGCCAGTCTGTGCGGAAGGCTACATGAAGAGGAAACAAACCTTAGGGACAGACCCTAGAACTACTTTATTGTGTCATGTTTCAAGTAGCTAGCACAAACCGTGTTTGATTTAAAGTTCTAACTGCATCTGTCAATATAGGAGAAAACAGAGTGAAACCTAAAAATTCAATGTGTTCCTGCAAACGAATGCTTCAACCTAGGAGAACAAAACTTGGGCATCCAAGTGGGAATGGTGTACTGATCATTACTTGAATGTATCATGAAGATTGGATGAAAAAATATATGTTGAGATTTCAGGACACTCTAGTTTTTTGAAAGTTTGGCAACCCCTTTCAATATAAGTGTTATTCGCCAGTCCATGCTTTAGGCTACATCAAGAGGAAACAAACCTTAGAGATAGAACGTAGAACTACAGTATTTTGTCAAGTTTCAAGAAGCTAGCACAAACCGTGATTGATTTAGAGTTCGAACTGCATCTGTCAATATAGGACAAAACAGAGTGAAACCTAAAAATTCAAACTGTTCCTGCAAACGAATGCTTCAACCTAGGAGAACGAAACTTGGGCATCCAAGTTTGATTGGTGCACTGATCATTACTTGAAAGTATCATGAAGGTCGGAAGAAAAAATATATGATGAGGTTTCAGGAGACTGTAGTTTTTTGGCAGCCTAACAACGCCTTTCATTGAATGTGTTATTCGCCAGTCTGCTGAAGACTACATCAAGAGGAAACAAACCTTAGGGACAGAACGTAGAACTACTTTATTGTGTCATGTTTCAAGTAGCTAGCACAAACCGTGTTTGATTTAAAGTTCTAACTGCATCTGTCAATATAGGAGAAAACAGAGTGAAACCTAGAAATTCAAACTGTTACTGCAAACGAATGCATCAAACTAGGAGAACGAAACTTGGGCATCCAAGTTTGATTGGTGTACTGATCATTACTTGAAAGTATCATGAAGATTGGATGAAAATATATATGTTGAGATTTCAGAAGACTCTAGTTTTTGGAAGTTTGGCAACCACTTTCAATAAAAGTGTTATTCGCCAGTCCCTGCATTAGGCTACATCATGAGGAAACAAACCTTAGGGATAGAATGTAGAACTACTTTATTGTGTCAAGTTTCAAGAAGCTAGCATAAACCGTGTTTTATTTAGAGTTCGAACTGCATCTGTCAATATAGGAGAAAACAGAGTGAAACCTAAAAATTCAAACTGTTCCTGCAAACGAATGCTTCAACGTAGAAGAACAAAACTTGGGCATCCAAGTGGGAATGGTGTACTGATCATTACTTGAATGTATCATGAAGATCGGATGAAAAAATATATGTTGAGATTTCAGGAGACTCTAGTTTTTTGAAAGTTTTTTCAACCCCTTTCAATATAAGTGTTATTCGCCAGTCCCTGCATTAGGCTACATCAAGAGGAAACAAACCTTAGAGATAGAACGTAGAACTACTTTATTGTGTCAAGTTTCAAGAAGCTAGCACAAACCGTGTTTGATTTAGAGTTCTAGATGCATCTGTCAATATAGGAGAAAACAGAGTGAAACCTAGAAATTCAAACTGTTACTGCAAACGAATGCATCAACCTAGGAGAACGAAACTTGGGCATCCAAGTTTGATTGGTGTACTGCTCATTACTTAAAGTATCGTTAAGGTCGGAAAAAAAATATGTGTTGAGATTTCAGGAGACTCTAGTTTTTTGGCAGCCTAACAACGCCTTTCATTGAAAGTGTTATTCGCCAGTCTGTGCTGAAGGCTACATCAAGAGGAAACAAACCTTAGGGATAGAATGTAGAACTACTTTATTGTGTCAAGTTTCAAGAAATTGCCCAAACCGTGTATGATTTAGAGTTTGAACTACATTTGTCAATATAAGAGAAAACAGAGTGAAACCTAAAAATTCAAACTGTTCCTGCAAACGAATGCTTCAACATAGGGGAATGAAACTTGAGCATCCAAGTGGGATTGGTGTACTGATCATTACTTGAAAGTATCATTAAGGTCGGAAAAAAAATATGTGTTGAGATTTCAGGAGACTCTAGTTTTTGGCAGCCTAACAACGCCTTTCATTTTAAGTGTTATTCGCCAGTCTGTGCTGAAGGCTACATCAAGTGGAAACAAACCTTAGGGATAGAATGTAGAACTACTTTATTGTGTCAAGTTTCAAGAAGGTAGCCCAAACCGTGTATGTTTTAGAGTTTGAACTACATTTGTCCATATAGGAGAAAACAGAGTGAAACCTAAAAATTCAAACTGTTCCTGCACACGAATGCTTCAACCTAGAAGAACAAAACTTGGGCATCCAAGTGGGAATGGTGTACTGATCATTACTTGAATGTATCATGAAGATTGGATGAAAAAATATATGTTGAGATTTCAGGAGACTCTAGTTTTTTGAAAGTTTGGCAACCCCTTTGAATATAAGTGTTATTCGCCAGTCCCTGCATTAGGCTACATCACGAGGAAACAAACCTTAGAGATAGAACGTAGAACTACTTTATTGTGTCAAGTTTCAAGAAGCTAGCACAAACCGTGTATGATTTAGAGTTTGAACTACATTTGTCAATATAGGAGAAAACAGAGTGAAACCTAAAAATTCAAACTGTTCCTGCAAACGAATGCTTCAACGTAGGAGAATGAAACTTGAGCATCCAAGTGGGATTGGTGTACTGATCATTACTTGAAAGTATCATGAAGATTGAAAAAAAAAATATATGTTGAGATTTCAGAAGACTCTAGTTTTTGGAAGTTTGGCAACCCCTTTCAATAAAAGTGTTATTCGCCAGTCCCTGCATTAGGCTATATCAAATGGAAACAAATCTTAGAGATAGAACGTAGAACTACAGAATTTTGTCAAGTTTCAAGAAGCTAGCACAAACCGTGTTTGATTTAGAGTTCGAACTGCATCTGTCAATATAGGACAAAACAGAGTGAAACCTAAAAATTCAAACTGTTCCTGCAAACGAATGCTTCAACCTAGGAAAACGAAACTTGGGCATCCAAGTTTGATTGGTGCACTGCTCATTACTTGAAAGTATCATGAAGGTCTGAAGAAAAAATATATGATGAGACTTCAGGAGACTGTAGTTTTTCGGCAGCCTAACAATGCCTTTCATTGAATGTGTTATTCGCCAGTCTCTGCTGAAGGCTATATCAAGAGGAAACAAACCTTAGGGATAGAACGTAGAACTACTTTATTGTGTCATGTTTCAAGTAGCTAGCACAAACCGTGTTTGATTTAAAGTTCTAACTGCATCTGTCAATATAGGAGAAAACAGAGTGAAACCTAAAAATTCAAACTGTTCCTGCAAACGAATGCTTCAACCTAGATTAACAAAACTTGGGCATCCAAGTGGGAATGGTGTACTGATCATTACTTGAATGGATCATGAAGATTGGATGAAAAAATATATGTTGAGATTTCAGGAGACTCTAGTTTTTTGAAAGTTTGGCAACTCCTTTCAATATAAGTGCTATTCGCCAGTCCCTGCTTTAGGCTACATCAAGAGGAAACAAACCTTAGAGATAGACCATAGAACTACTTTATTGTGTCAAGTTTCAAGAAGCTAGCACAAACCGTGTTTGATTTAGAGTTCTAGCTGCATCTGTCAATATAGGAGAAAACAGAGTGAAACCTAGAAATTCAAACTGTTACTGCAAAAAAATGCATCAACCTAGAAGAACGAAACTTGGGCATCCAAGTTTGATTGGTGCACTGCTCATTACTTGAAAGTATCATGAATGTCGGAAGAAAAAATATATAATGAGATTTCAGGAGACTGTAGTTTTTTGGCAGCCTAACAACGTCTTTCATTGAATGTGTTATTCGCCAGTCTGTGCGGAAGGCTACATCAAGAGGAAACAAACCTTAGGGACAGACCCTAGAACTACTTTATTGTGTCATGTTTCAACTAGCTAGCACAAACCGTGTTTGATTTAAAGTTCTAACTGCATCTGTCAATATAGGAGAAAACAGAGTGAAACCTAAAAATTCAATGTGTTCCTGCAAACGAATGCTTCAACCTAGGAGAACAAAACTTGGGCATCCAAGTGGGAATGGTGTACTGATCATTACTTGAATGTATCATGAAGATTGGATGAAAAAATATATGTTGAGATTTCAGGACACTCTAGTTTTTTGTAAGTTTGGCAACCCCTTTCAATATAAGTGTTATTCGCCAGTCCATGCTTTAGGCTACATCAAGAGGAAACAAACCTTAGAGATAGAACGTAGAACTACAGTATTTTGTCAAGTTTCAAGAAGCTAGCACAAACCGTGATTGATTTAGAGTTCGAACTGCATCTGTCAATATAGGACAAAACAGAGTGAAACCTAAAAATTCAAACTGTTCCTGCAAACGAATGCTTCAACCTAGGAGAACGAAACTTGGGCATCCAAGTTTGATTGGTGCACTGATCATTACTTGAAAGTATCATGAAGGTCGGAAGAAAAAATATATGATGAGATTTCAGGAGACTCTAGTTTTTTGGCAGCCTAACAACGCCTTTCATTGAATGTGTTATTCGCCAGTCTGCTGAAGACTACATCAAGAGGAAACAAACCTTAGGGACAGAACGTAGAACTACTTTATTGTGTCATGTTTCAAGTAGCTAGCACAAACCGTGTTTGATTTAAAGTTCTCACTGCATCTGTCAATATAGGAGAAAACAGAGTGAAACCTAGAAATTCAAACTGTTACTGCAAATGAATGCATCAAACTAGGAGAACGAAACTTGGGCATCCAAGTTTGATTGGTGTACTGATCATTACTTGAAAGTATCATGAAGATTGGATGAAAATATATATGTTGAGATTTCAGAAGACTCTAGTTTTTGGAAGTTTGGCAACCACTTTCAATAAAAGTGTTATTCGCCAGTCCCTGCATTAGGCTACATCATGAGGAAACAAACCTTAGGGATAGAATGTAGAACTACTTTATTGTGTCAAGTTTCAAGAAGCTAGCATAAACCGTGTTTTATTTAGAGTTCGAACTGCATCTGTCAATATAGGAGAAAACAGAGTGAAACCTAAAAATTCAAACTGTTCCTGCAAACGAATGCTTCAACGTAGAAGAACAAAACTTGGGCATCCAAGTGGGAATGGTGTACTGATCATTACTTGAATGTATCATGAAGATCGGATGAAAAAATATATGTTGAGATTTCAGGAGACTCTAGTTTTTTGAAAGTTTTTTCAACCCCTTTCAATATAAGTGTTATTCGCCAGTCCCTGCATTAGGCTACATCAAGAGGAAACAAACCTTAGAGATAGAACGTAGAACTACTTTATTGTGTCAAGTTTCAAGAAGCTAGCACAAACCGTGTTTGATTTAGAGTTCTAGATGCATCTGTCAATATAGGAGAAAACAGAGTGAAACCTAGAAATTCAAACTGTTACTGCAAACGAATGCATCAACCTAGGAGAACGAAACTTGGGCATCCAAGTTTGATTGGTGTACTGCTTATTACTTAAAGTATCGTTAAGGTCGGAAAAAAAATATGTGTTGAGATTTCAGGAGACTCTAGTTTTTTGGCAGCCTAACAACGCCTTTCGTTGAAAGTGTTATTCGCCAGTCTGTGCTGAAGGCTACATCAAGAGGAAACAAACCTTAGGGATAGAATGTAGAACTACTTTATTGTGTCAAGTTTCAAGAAATTGCCCAAACCGTGTATGATTTAGAGTTTGAACTACATTTGTCAATATAAGAGAAAACAGAGTGAAACCTAAAAATTCAAAGTGTTCCTGCAAACGAATGCTTCAACGTAGGAGAATGAAACTTGAGCATCCAAGTGGGATTGGTGTACTGATCATTACTTGAAAGTATCATTAAGGTCGGAAAAAAAATATGTGTTGAGATTTCAGGAGACTCTAGTTTTTGGCAGCCTAACAACGCCTTTAATTTTAAGTGTTATTCGCCAGTCTGTGCTGAAGGCTACATCAAGTGGAAACAAACCTTAGGGATAGAATGTAGAACTACTTTATTGTGTCAAGTTTCAAGAAGGTAGCCCAAACCGTGTATGTTTTAGAGTTTGAACTACATTTGTCCATATAGGAGAAAACAGAGTGAAACCTAAAAATTCAAACTGTTCCTGCACACGAATGCTTCAACCTAGAAGAACAAAACTTGGGCATCCAAGTGGGAATGGTGTACTGATCATTACTTGAATGTATCATGAAGATTGGATGAAAAAATATATGTTGAGATTTCAGGAGACTCTAGTTTTTTGAAAGTTTGGCAACCCCTTTGAATATAAGTGTTATTCGCCAGTCCCTGCATTAGGCTACATCACGAGGAAACAAACCTTAGAGATAGAACGTAGAACTACTTTATTGTGTCAAGTTTCAAGAAGCTAGCACAAACCGTGTATGATTTAGAGTTTGAACTACATTTGTCAATATAGGAGAAAACAGAGTGAAACCTAAAAATTCAAACTGTTCCTGCAAACGAATGCTTCAACGTAGGAGAATGAAACTTGAGCATCCAAGTGGGATTGGTGTACTGATCATTACTTGAAAGTATCATGAAGATTGAAAAAAAAAATATATGTTGAGATTTCAGAAGACTCTAGTTTTTGGAAGTTTGGCAACCCCTTTCAATAAAAGTGTTATTCGCCAGTCCCTGCATTAGGCTATATCAAATGGAAACAAATCTTAGAGATAGAACGTAGAACTACAGTATTTTGTCAAGTTTCAAGAAGCTAGCACAAACCGTGTTTGATTTAGAGTTCGAACTGCATCTGTCAATATAGGACAAAACAGAGTGAAACCTAAAAATTCAAACTGTTCCTGCAAACGAATGCTTCAACCTAGGAAAACGAAACTTGGGCATCCAAGTTTGATTGGTGCACTGCTCATTACTTGAAAGTATCATGAAGGTCGGAAGAAAAAATATATGATGAGACTTCAGGAGACTGTAGTTTTTTGGCAGCCTAACAATGCCTTTCATTGAATGTGTTATTCGCCAGTCTCTGCTGAAGGCTATATCAAGAGGAAACAAACCTTAGGGATAGAACGTAGAACTACTTTATTGTGTCATGTTTCAAGTAGCTAGCACAAACCGTGTTTGATTTAAAGTTCTAACTGCATCTGTCAATATAGGAGAAAACAGAGTGAAACCTAAAAATTCAAACTGTTCCTGCAAACGAATGCTTCAACCTAGATTAACAAAACTTGGGCATCCAAGTGGGAATGGTGTACTGATCATTACTTGAATGGATCATGAAGATTGGATGAAAAAATATATGTTGAGATTTCAGGAGACTCTAGTTTTTTGAAAGTTTGGCAACCCCTTTCAATATAAGTGCTATTCGCCAGTCCCTGCTTTAGGCTACATCAAGAGGAAACAAACCTTAGAGATAGAACGTAGAACTACTTTATTGTGTCAAGTTTCAAGAAGCTAGCACAAACCGTGTTTGATTTAGAGTTCTAGCTGCATCTGTCAATATAGGAGAAAACAGAGTGAAACCTAGAAATTCAAACTGTTACTGCAAACGAATGCATCAACCTAGGAGAACGAAACTTGGGCATCCAAGTTTGATTGGTGTACTGCTCATTACTTGAAAGTATCATTAAGGTCGGAAAAAAAATATGTGCTGAGATTTCAGGAAACTCTAGTTTTTTGTCAGCCTAACAACGCCTTTCATTGAAAGTGTTATTCGCCAGTCTGTGCTGAAGGCTACATCAAGAGGAAACAAACCTTAGGGATAGAATGTAGAACTACTTTATTGTGTCAAGTTTCAAGAAGCTAGCCCAAACCGTGTATGATTTAGAGTTTGAACTACATTTGTCAATATAGGAGAAAACAGAGTGAAACCTAAAAATTCAAACTGTTCCTGCAAACGAATGCTTCAACGTATGAGAATGAAACTTGAGCATCCAAGTGTTATTGGAGTACTGATCATTACTTGAAAGTATCATGAAGATTGGATGAAAAAATATATGTTGAGATTTCAGAAGACTCTAGTTTTTGGAAGTTTGGCAACCCCTTTCAATAAAAGTTTTATTCGCCAGTCCCTGCATTAGGCTACATCAAGAGGAAACAAACCTTAGAGATAGAACGTAGAACTACAGTATTTTGTCAAGTTTCAAGAAGCTAGCACAAACCGTGATTGATTTAGAGTTCGAACTGCATCTGTCAATATAGGACAAAACAGAGTGAAACCTAAAAATTCAAACTGTTCCTGCAAACAAATGCTTCAACCTAGGAGAACGAAACTTGGGCATCCAAGTTTGATTGGTGCACTGCTCATTACTTGAAAGTATCATGAAGGTCGGAAGAAAAAATATATGATGAGATTTCAGGAGACTCTAGTTTTTGGCAGCCTAACAACGCCTTTCATTGAATGTGTTATTCGCCAGTCTGCTGAAGACTACATCAAGAGGAAACAAACCTTAGGGACAGAACGTAGAACTACTTTATTGTGTCATGTTTCAAGTAGCTAGCACAAACCGTGTTTGATTTAAAGTTCTAACTGCATCTGTCAATATAGGAGAAAACAGAGTGAAACCTAAAAATTCAAAGTGTTCCTGCAAAAGAATACTTCAACCTAGAAGAACAAAACTTGGGCATCCAAGTGGGAATGGTGTACTGATCATTACTTGAATGTATCATGAAGATTGGTTGAAAAAATATATGTTGAGATTTCAGGAGACTCTAGTTTTTTGAAAGTTTGGCAACCCCTTTCAATATAAGTGTTATTCGCCAGTCCCTGCTTTAGGCTACATCAAGAGGAAAAAAAACTTAGGGATAGAATGCAGAACTACTTTATTGTGTCAAGTTTCAAGAAGCTAGCCCAAACCGTGTATGATTTAGAGTTTGAACTACATCTGTCAATATAGGAGAAAACAGAGTGAAACCTAGAAATTCAAACTGTTACTGCAAACGAATGCATCAAACTAGGAGAACGAAACTTGGGCATCCAAGTTTGATTGGTGTACTGCTCATTACTTGAAAGTATCATTAAGGTCGGAAAAAAAAAATATGTGTTGAGATTTCAGGAGACTCTAGTTTTTTTGGCAGCCTAACAAGGCCTTTCATTGAAAGTGTTATACGGCAGTCTCTGCTGATTGCTACATCAAGAGGAAACAAACCTTAGGGATAGAATGTAGAACTACTTTATTGTGTCAAGTTTCAAGAAGCTAGCCCAAACCGTGTATGATTTAGAGATTGAACTACATTTGTCAATATAGGTGAAAACAGAGTGAAACCTAAAAATTCAAACTGTTCCTGCAAACGAATGCTTCAATGTAGGAGAATGAAACTTGAGCATCCAAGTGGGATTGGTGTACTGATCATTACTTGAAAGTATCATGAAGATTGAAAAAAAAAATATATGTTGAGATTTCAGAAGACTCTAGTTTTTGGAAGTTTGGCAACCCCTTTCAATAAAAGTGTTATTCGCCAGTCCCTGCATTAGGCTATATCAAATGGAAACAAATCTTAGAGATAGAACGTAGAACTACAGTATTTTGTCAAGTTTCAAGAAGCTAGCACAAACCGTGTTTGATTTAGAGTTCGAACTGCATCTGTCAATATAGGACAAAACAGAGTGAAACCTAAAAATTCAAACTGTTCCTGCAAACGAATGCTTCAACCTAGGAAAACGAAACTTGGGCATCCAAGTTTGATTGGTGCACTGCTCATTACTTGAAAGTATCATGAAGGTCGGAAGAAAAAATATATGATGAGACTTCAGGAGACTGTAGTTTTTTGGCAGCCTAACAATGCCTTTCATTGAATGTGTTATTCGCCAGTCTCTGCTGAAGGCTATATCAAGAGGAAACAAACCTTGGGGATAGAACGTAGAACTACTTTATTGTGTCATGTTTCAAGTAGCTAGCACAAACCGTGTTTGATTTAAAGTTCTAACTGCATCTGTCAATATAGGAGAAAACAGAGTGAAACCTAAAAATTCAAACTGTTCCTGCAAACGAATGCTTCAACCTAGATTAACAAAACTTGGGCATCCAAGTGGGAATGGTGTACTGATCATTACTTGAATGGATCATGAAGATTGGATGAAAAAATATATGTTGAGATTTCAGGAGACTCTAGTTTTTTGAAAGTTTGGCAACCCCTTTCAATATAAGTGCTATTCGCCAGTCCCTGCTTTAGGCTACATCAAGAGGAAACAAACCTTAGAGATAGAACGTAGAACTACTTTATTGTGTCAAGTTTCAAGAAGCTAGCACAAACCGTGTTTGATTTAGAGTTCTAGCTGCATCTGTCAATATAGGAGAAAACAGAGTGAAACCTAGAAATTCAAACTGTTACTGCAAACGAATGCATCAACCTAGGAGAACGAAACTTGGGCATCCAAGTTTGATTGGTGTACTGCTCATTACTTGAAAGTATCATTAAGGTCGGAAAAAAAATATGTGCTGAGATTTCAGGAAACTCTAGTTTTTTGTCAGTCTAACAACGCCTTTCATTGAAAGTGTTATTCGCCAGTCTGTGCTGAAGGCTACATCAAGAGGAAACAAACCTTAGGGATAGAATGTAGAACTACTTTATTGTGTCAAGTTTCAAGAAGCTAGCCCAAACCGTGTATGATTTAGAGTTTGAACTACATTTGTCAATATAGGAGAAAACAGAGTGAAACCTAAAAATTCAAACTGTTCCTGCAAACGAATGCTTCAACGTATGAGAATGAAACTTGAGCATCCAAGTGTTATTGGAGTACTGATCATTACTTGAAAGTATCATGAAGATTGGATGAAAAAATATATGTTGAGATTTCAGAAGACTCTAGTTTTTGGAAGTTTGGCAACCCCTTTCAATAAAAGTTTTATTCGCCAGTCCCTGCATTAGGCTACATCAAGAGGAAACAAACCTGAGAGATAGAACGTAGAACTACAGTATTTTGTCAAGTTTCAAGAAGCTAGCACAAACCGTGATTGATTTAGAGTTCGAACTGCATCTGTCAATATAGGACAAAACAGAGTGAAACCTAAAAATTCAAACTGTTCCTGCAAACAAATGCTTCAACCTAGGAGAACGAAACTTGGGCATCCAAGTTTGATTGGTGCACTGCTCATTACTTGAAAGTATCATGAAGGTCGGAAGAAAAAATATATGATGAGATTTCAGGAGACTCTAGTTTTTTGGCAGCCTAACAACGCCTTTCATTGAATGTGTTATTCGCCAGTCTGCTGAAGACTACATCAAGAGGAAACAAACCTTAGGGACAGAACGTAGAACTACTTTATTGTGTCATGTTTCAAGTAGCTAGCACAAACCGTGTTTGATTTAAAGTTCTAACTGCATCTGTCAATATAGGAGAAAACAGAGTGAAACCTAAAAATTCAAAGTGTTCCTGCAAAAGAATACTTCAACCTAGAAGACCAAAACTTGGGCATCCAAGTGGGAATGGTGTACTGATCATTACTTGAATGTATCATGAAGATTGGTTGAAAAAATATATGTTGAGATTTCAGGAGACTCTAGTTTTTTGAAAGTTTGGCAACCCCTTTCAATATAAGTGTTATTCGCCAGTCCCTGCTTTAGGCTACATCAAGAGGAAAAAAAACTTAGGGATAGAATGCAGAACTACTTTATTGTGTCAAGTTTCAAGAAGCTAGCCCAAACCGTGTATGATTTAGAGTTTGAACTACATCTGTCAATATAGGAGAAAACAGAGTGAAACCTAGAAATTCAAACTGTTACTGCAAACGAATGCATCAAACTAGGAGAACGAAACTTGGGCATCCAAGTTTGATTGGTGTACTGATCATTACTTGAAAGTATCATGAAGATTGGATGAAAATATATATGTTGAGATTTCAGAAGACTCTAGTTTTTTGAAAGTTTTTTCAACCCCTTTCAATATAAGTGTTATTCGCCAGTCCCTGCATTAGGCTACATCAAGAGGAAACAAACCTTAGAGATAGAACGTAGAACTACTTTATTGTGTCAAGTTTCAAGAAGCTAGCACAAACCGTGTTTGATTTAGAGTTCTAGATGCATCTGTCAATATAGGAGAAAACAGAGTGAAACCTAGAAATTCAAACTGTTACTGCAAACGAATGCATCAACCTAGGAGAACGAAACTTGGGCATCCAAGTTTGATTGGTTTACTGCTCATTACTTAAAGTATCTTTAAGGTCGGAAAAAAAATATGTGTTGAGATTTCAGGAGACTCTAGTTTTTTGGCAGCCTAACAACGCCTTTCATTGAAAGTGTTATTCGCCAGTCTGTGCTGAAGGCTACATCAAGAGGAAACAAACCTTAGGGATAGAATGTAGAACTACTTTATTGTGTCAAGTTCAAGAAATTGCCCAAACCGTGTATGATTTAGAGTTTGAACTACATTTGTCAATATAAGAGAAAACAGAGTGAAACCTAAAAATTCAAACTGTTCCTGCAAACGAATGCTTCAACGTAGGAGAATGAAACTTGAGCATCCAAGTGGGATTGGTGTACTGATCATTACTTGAAAGTATCATTAAGGTCGGAAAAAAAATATGTGTTGAGATTTCAGGAGACTCTAGTTTTTGGCAGCCTAACAATGCCTTTCATTTTAAGTGTTATTCGACAGTCTGTGCTGAAGGCTACATCAAGTGGAAACAAACCTTAGAGATAGAATGTAGAACTACTTTATTGTGTCAAGTTTCAAGAAGGTAGCCCAAACCGTGTATGTTTTAGAGTTTGAACTACATTTGTCCATATAGGAGAAAACAGAGTGAAACCTAAAAATTCAAACTGTTCCTGCACACGAATGCTTCAACCTAGAAGAACAAAACTTGGGCATCCAAGTGGGAATGGTGTACTGATCATTACTTGAATGTATCATGAAGATTGGATGAAAAAATATATGTTGAGATTTCAGGAGACTCTAGTTTTTTGAAAGTTTGGCAACCCCTTTCAATAAAATTGTTATTCGCCAGTCCTTGCTTTAGGCTACATCAGGAGGAAACAAACCTTAGGGATAGAATGTAGAACTACTTTATTGTGTCAAGTTTCAAGAAGCTAGCCCAAACCGTGTATGATTTAGAGTTTGAACTACATTTGTCAATATAGGAGAAAACAGAGTGAAACCTAAAAATTCAAACTGTTTCTGCAAACGAATGCTTCAACGTAAGAGAATGAAACTTGAGCATCCAAGTGGGATTGGTGTACTGATCATTACTTGAAAGTATCATGAAGATTGAAAAAAAAAATATATGTTGAGATTTCAGAAGACTCTAGTTTTTGGAAGTTTCGCAACCCCTTCAATAAAAGTGTTATTCGCCAGTCCCTGCATTAGGCTATATCAAGTGGAAACATATCTTAGAGATAGAACGTAGAACTACAGTATTTTGTCAAGTTTCAAGAAGCTAGCACAAACCGTGTTTGATTTAGAGTTCGAACTGCATCTGTCAATATAGGACAAAACAGAGTGAAACCTAAAAATTCAAACTGTTCCTGCAAACGAATGCTTCAACCTAGGAAAACGAAACTTGGGCATCCAAGTTTGATTGGTGCACTGCTCATTACTTGAAAGTATCATGAAGGTCGGAAGAAAAAATATATGATGAGACTTCAGGAGACTGTAGTTTTTTGGCAGCCTAACAATGCCTTTCATTGAATGTGTTATTCGCCAGTCTCTGCTGAAGGCTATATCAAGAGGAAACAAACCTTAGGGATAGAACGTAGAACTACTTTATTGTGTCATGTTTCAAGTAGCTAGCACAAACCGTGTTTGATTTAAAGTTCTAACTGCATCTGTCAATATAGGAGAAAACAGAGTGAAACCTAAAAATTCAAACTGTTCCTGCAAACGAATGCTTCAACCTAGATTAACAAAACTTGGGCATCCAAGTGGGAATGGTGTACTGATCATTACTTGAATGGATCATGAAGATTGGATGAAAAAATATATGTTGAGATTTCAGGAGACTCTAGTTTTTTGAAAGTTTGGCAACCCCTTTCAATATAAGTGCTATTCGCCAGTCCCTGCTTTAGGCTACATCAAGAGGAAACAAACCTTAGAGATAGACCATAGAACTACTTTATTGTGTCAAGTTTCAAGAAGCTAGCACAAACCGTGTTTGATTTAGAGTTCTAGCTGCATCTGTCAATATAGGAGAAAACAGAGTGAAACCTAGAAATTCAAACTGTTGCTGCAAAAGAATGCATCAACCTAGGAGAACGAAACTTGGGCATCCAAGTTTGATTGGTGTACTGCTCATTACTTGAAAGTATCATTAAGGTCGGAAAAAAAATATGTGTTGAGATTTCAGGAGACTCTAGTTTTTTTGGCAGCCTAACAAGGCCTTTCATTGAAAGTGTTATTCGGCAGTCTCTGCTGATTGCTACATCAAGAGGAAACAAACCTTAGGGATAGAATGTAGAACTACTTTATTGTGTCAAGTTTCAAGAAGCTAGCCCAAACCGTGTATGATTTAGAGATTGAACTACATTTGTCAATATAGGTGAAAACAGAGTGAAACCTAAAAATTCAAACTGTTCCTGCAAACGAATGCTTCAATGTAGGAGAATGAAACTTGAGCATCCAAGTGGGATTGGTGTACTGATCATTACTTGAAAGTATAATGAAGATTGGATGAAAAAATATATGTTGAGATTTCAGAAGACTCTAGTTTTTGGAAGTTTGGCAACCCCTTTCAATAAAAGTGTTATTCGCCAGACCCAGCATTAGGCTACATCAAGAGGAAACAAACCTTAGAGATAGAACGTAGAACTACAGTATTTTGTCAAGTTTCAAGAAGCTAGCACAAACCGTGTTTGATTTAGAGTTCGAACTGCATCTGTCAATATAGGAGAAAACAGAGTGAAACCTGAAAATTCAAACTGTTCCTGCAAACGAATGCTTCAACATAGAAGAACAAAACTTGGGCATCCAAGTGGGAATGGTGTACTGATCATTACTTGAATGTATCATGAAGATTGGATGAAAAAATATATGTTGAGATTTCAGGAGACCCTAGTTTTTTGAAAGTTTGGCAACCCCTTTCAATATAAGTGTTATTCCCCAGTCCCTGCATTAGGCTACATCAAGAGGAAACAAACCTTAGAGATAGAACGTAGAACTACTTTATTGTGTCAAGTTTCAAGAAGCTAGCACAAACTGTGTTTGATTTGGAGTTCTAGCTGCATCTGTCAATATAGGAAAAAACAGAGTGAAACCTAAAAATTCAAACTGTTACTGCAAACGAATGCATCAACCTAGGAGAACGAAACTTGGGCATCCAAGTTTGATATTTGTACTGCTCATTACTTGAAAGTATCATTAAGGTCGGAAAAAAAATATGTGCTGAGATTTCAGGAAACTCTAGTTTTTTGTCAGCCTAACAACGCCTTTCATTGAAAGTGTTATTCGCCAGTCTGTGCTGAAGGCTACATCAAGAGGAAACAAACCTTAGGGATAGAATGTAGAACTACTTTATTGTGTCAAGTTTCAAGAAGCTAGCCCAAACCGTGTAAGATTTAGAGTTTGAACTACATTTGTCAATATAGGAGAAAACAGAGTGAAACCTAAAAATTCAAACTGTTACTGCAAACGAATGCTTCAACGTAGGAGAATGAAACTTGAGCATCCACGTGGGATTGGTGTACTGATCATTACTTGAAAGTATCATGAAGATTGGATGAAAAAATATATGTTGAGATTTCAGAAGACTCTAGTTTTTGGAAGTTTGGCACCCCCTTTCAATAAAAGTGTTATTCGCCAGTCCCTGCATTAGGCTACATCAAGAGGAAACAAACCTTAGAGATAGAACGTAGAACTACAGTATTTTGTCAAGTTTCAAGAAGCTAGCACAAACCGTGTTTGATTTAGAGTTCGAACTGCATCTGTCAATATAGGACAAAACAGAGTGAAACCTAAAAATTCAAACTGTTGCTGCAAACGAATGCTTCAACCTAGGAGAACGAAACTTGGGCATCCAAGTTTGATTGGTGCACTGCTCATTACTTGAAAGTATCATGAAGGTCGGAAGAAAAAATATATGATGAGATTTCAGGAGACTGTATTTTTTTGGCAGCCTAACAACGCATTTCATTGAATGTGCTATTCGCCAGTCTGTGCTGAAGGCTACATCAAGAGGAAACAAACCTTAGGGATAGAACGTAGAACTACTTTATTGTGTCAAGTTTCAAGAAGCTAGCACAAACAGTGTTTGATTTAGAGTTCGAACTGCATCTGTCAATATAGGAATAAACAGAGTGAAACCTAAAAATTCAAACTGTTCCTGCAAACGAATGCTTCAACCTAGGAGAACGAAACTTGGGCATCCAAGTTTGATTGGTGCACTGCTCATTACTTGAAAGTATCATGAAGGTCGGAAGAAAAAATATATGATGAGATTTCAGGAGACTGTATTTTTTTGGCAGCCTAACAACGCATTTCATTGAATGTGCTATTCGCCAGTCTGTGCTGAAGGCTACATCAAGAGGAAACAAACCTTAGGGATAGAACGTAGAACTACTTTATTGTGTCAAGTTTCAAGAAGCTAGCACAAACAGTGTTTGATTTAGAGTTCGAACTGCATCTGTCAATATAGGAATAAACAGAGTGAAACCTAAAAATTCAAACTGTTCCTGCAAACGAATGCTTCAACCTAGGAGAACGAAACTTGGGCATCCAAGTTTGATTGGTGCACTGCTCATTACTTGAAAGTATCATGAAGGTCGGAAGAAAAAATATATGATGAGATTTCACGAGACTGTAGTTTTTTGGCAGCCTAACAACGCCTTTCATTGAATGTGTTATTCGCCAGTCTGTGCTGAAGGCTACATCAAGAGGAAACAAACCTTAGGGATAGAACGTAGAAATAGTTTATTGTGTCAAGTTTCAAGAAGGTAGCACAAACCGTGTTTGATTTAGAGTTATAGCTGCATCTGTCAATATAGGAGAAAACAGAGTGAATCCTAGAAATTCAAACTGTTACTGCAAAAAATGCATCAACCTAGGAGAACGAAACTTGGGCATCCAAGTTTGATTGTGTACTGCTCATTACTTGAAAGTATCATTAAGGTCGGAAAAAAAATATGTGTTGAGATTTCAGGAGACTCTAGTTTTTTTGCAGCCTAACAATGCCTTTCATTGTAAGTGTTATTCGCCAGTCTGTGCTGAAGGCTACATCAAGAGGAAACAAACCTTAGGGATAGAATGTAGAACTACTTTATTGTGTCAAGTTTCAAGAAGCTAACCCAAACCGTGTATGATTTAGAGATTGAACTACATTTGTCAATATAGGTGAAAACAGAGTGAAACCTAAAAATTCAAACTGTTCCTGCAAACGAATGCTTCAATGTAGGAGAATGAAACTTGAGCATCCAAGTGGGATTGGTGTACTGATCATTACTTGAAAGTATCATGAAGATTGGATGAAAAAATATATGTTGAGATTTCAGAAGACTCTAGTTTTTGGAAGTTTGGCAACCCCTTTCAATAAAAGTGTTATTCGCCAGACCCTGCATTAGACTACATCAAGAGGAAACAAACCTTAGAGATAGAACGTAGAACTACAGTATTTTGTCAAGTTTCAAGAAGCTAGCACAAACCGTGTTTGATTTAGAGTTCGAACTGCATCTGTCAATATTGGAGAAAACAGAGTGAAACCTAAAAATTCAAACTGTTCCTGCAAACGAATGCTTCAACATAGAAGAACAAAACTTGGGCATGCAAGTGGGAATGGTGTACTGATCATTACTTGAATGTATCATGAAGATTGGATGAAAAAATATATGTTGAGATTTCAGGAGACTCTAGTTTTTTGAAAGTTTGGCAACCCCTTTCAATATAAGTGTTATTTGCCAGTCCTTTCTTTAGGCTACATCAGGAGGAAACAAACCTTAGAGATAGAACGTAGAACTACTTTATTGTGTCAAGTTTCAAGAAGCTAGCAGAAACCGTGTTTGATTTAGAGTTCTAGCTGCATCTGTCAATATAGGAGAAAACAGAGTGAAACCTAGAAATTCAAACTGTTACTGCAAACGAATGCATCAACCTTGGAGAACGAAACTTGGGCATCCAAGTTTGATTGGTTTACTGTTCATTACTTGAATGTATCATGAAGATTGGATGAAAAAATATATGTTGAGATTTCAGGAGACTCTAGTTTTTTGAAAGTTTGGCAACCCCTTTCAATAAAAGTGTTATTCGCCAGTCCCTGCATTAGGCTACATCAAGAGGAAACGAACCTTAGAGATAGAACGTAGAACTACAGTATTTTGTCAAGTTTCAAGAAGCTAGCACAAACCGTGTTTGATTTAGAGTTCTAGCTGCATCTGTCAATATAGGAGAAAACAGAGTGAAACCTAGAAATTCAAACTGTTACTGCAAACGAATGCATCAACCTAGGAGAACGAAACTTGGGCATCCAAGTTTGATTGGTGTACTGCTCATTACTTGAAAGTATCATTAAGGTCGGAAAAAAAATATGTGTTGAGATTTCAGGAGACTCTAGTTTTTTGGCAGCCTAACAACGCCTTTCAATGAAAGTGTTATTCGCCAGTCTCTGCTGATTGCTACATCAAGAGGAAACAAACCTTAGGGATAGAATGTAGAACTACTTTATTGTGTCAAGTTTCAAGAAGCTAGCCCAAACCGTGTATGATTTAGAGATTGAACTACATTTGTCAATATAGGTGAAAACAGAGTGAAACCTAAAAATTCAAACTGTTCCTGCAAACGAATGCTTCAATGTAGGAGAATGAAACTTGAGCATCCAAGTGGGATTGGTGTACTGATCATTACTTGAAAGTATCATGAAGATTGGATGAAAAAATATATGTTGAGATTTCAGAAGACTCTAGTTTTTGGAAGTTTGGCAACCCCTTTCAATAAAAGTGTTATTCGCCAGTCCCTGCATTAGGCTACATCAAGAGGAAACAAACCTTAGAGATAGAACGTAGAACTACAGTATTTTGTCAAGTTTCAAGAAGCTAGCACAAACCGTGTTTGATTTAGAGTTCGAACTGCATCTGTAAATGTAGGAGAAAACAGAGTAAAACCTAAAAATTCAAACTGTTCCTGCAAACGAATGCTTCAACCTAGGAGAACGAAACTTGGGCATCCAAGTTTGATTGGTGCACTGCTCATTACTTGAAAGTATCATGAAGGTCGGAAGAAAAAATATATGATGAGATTTCAGGAGACTGTAGTTTTTTGGCAGCCTAACAATGCCTTTCATTGAATGTGTTATTCGCCAGTCTCTTCTGAAGGCTATATCAAGAGGAAACAAACCTTAGGGATAGAACGTAGAACTATTTTATTGTGTCATGTTTCAAGTAGCTAGCACAAACCGTGTTTGATTTAAAGTTCTAACTGCATCTGTCAATATAGGAGAAAACAGAGTGAAACCTAAAAATTCAAACTGTTCCTGCAAACGAATGCTTCAAACTAGAAGAACAAAACTTGGGCATCCAAGTGGGAATGGTGTACTGATCATTACTTGAATGTATCATGAAGATTGGATGAAAAAATATATGTTGAGATTTCAGGAGACTCTAGTTTTTTGAAAGTTTGGCAACCCCTTTCAATATAAGTGTTATTCACCAGTCCCTGCTTTAGGCTGCATCAAAGGAAACAAACCTTAGAGATAGAAAGTAGAACTACTTTATTGTGTCAAGTTTCAAGAAGCTAGCACAAACCGTATTTGATTTAGAGTTCTAGCTGCATCTGTCAATATAGGAGAAAACAGAGTGAAACCTAGAAATTCAAACTGTTACTGCAAACGAATGCATCAACCTAGGAGAACGAAACTTGGGCATCCAAGTTTGATTGGTGTACTGCTCATTACTTGAAAGTATCATGAAGATTGGATGAAAAAATATATGTTGAGATTTCAGAAGACTCTAGTTTTTGGAAGTTTGGCAACCCCTTTCAATAAGTGTTATTCGCCAGTCCCTGCTTTAGGCTACATCAAGAGGAAACAAACCTTAGAGATAGAACGTCGAACTACTTTATTGTGTCAAGTTTCAAGAAGCTAGCACAAACCGTGTTTGATTTAGAGTTCTAGCTGCATCTGTCAATATAGGAGAAAACAGAGTGAAACCTAGAAATTCAAACTGTTCCTGCAAACGAATGCATCATCCTAGGAGAACGAAACTTGGGCATCCAAGTGGGATTGGTGTACTGATAATTACTTGAAAGTATCATGAAGATTGGATGAAAAAATATATGTTGAGATTTCAGAAGACTCTAGTTTTAGGAAGTTTCGCAATCCCTTTCAATAAAAGTGTGATTCGCCAGTTCCTGCATTAGGCTACATCAAGAGGAAATAAACCTTAGAGATAGAACGTAGAACTACAGTATTTTGTCAAGTTTCAAGAAGCTAGCACAAACCGTGTTTGATTTAGAGTTCGAAATGCATCTGTCAATATAGGACAAAACAGAGTGAAACCTAAAAATTCAAACTGATTCTGCAAACGAATGCTTCAACCTAGGAGAACGAAACTTGGGCATCCAAGTGGGAATGGTGTATTGATCATTACTTGAATGTATCATGAAGATTGGATGAAAAAATATATGTTGAGATTTCAGGAGACTCTAGTTTTTTGAAAGTTTGGCAACCCCTTGCAATGT
Source organism: Callospermophilus lateralis (assembly GCF_048772815.1). NCBI lineage: Eukaryota > Metazoa > Chordata > Mammalia > Rodentia > Sciuridae > Callospermophilus > Callospermophilus lateralis. Next base: position 48,795 of record NW_027513623.1, read on the forward strand.
AAGTGTTATTCGCCAGGCCCTGCTTTAGGCTACATCAAGAGGAAACAAACCTTAGAGATAGAACGTAGAACTACTTTATTGTGTCAAGTTTCAAGAAGCTAGGACAAACCGTGTTTGATTTAGAGTTCTAGCTGCATTTGTCAATATAGGAGAAAACAGAGTGAAACCTAGAAATTCAAACTGTTACTGCAAACGAACGCATCAACCTAGGAGAACGAAACTTGGGCATCCAAGTTTGATTGGTGTACTGCTCATTACTTGAAAGTATTATTAAGGTCCGAAAAAAAATATGTGTTGAGATTTCAGGAGACTCTAGTTTTTTGGCAGCCTAACAACGCGTTTCATTGAAAGTGTTATTCGCCACTCTGTGCTGAAGGCTACATCAAGAGTAAACAAAACTTAGGGATAGAATATAGAACTACTTTATTGTGTCAAGTTTCAAGATGCTAGCCCAAACCGTGTATGATTTAGAGTTTGAACTACATTTGTCAATATAGGAGAAAACAGAGTGAAACCTAAAAATTCAAACTGTTCCTGCAAACGAATGCTTCAACGTAGGAGAATGAAACTTGAGCATCCAATTGGGATTCGTGTACTGATCATTACTTGAAAGTATCATGAAGATTGGATGAAAAAACATATGTTGAGAGTTCAGAAGACTCTAGTTTTTGGAAGTTTGGCAACCCCTTTCAATAAAAGTGTTATTCGCCAGTCCCTGCATTAGGCTACATCAAGAGGAAACAAACCTTAGAGATAGAACGTAGAACTACAGTATTTTGTCAAGTTTCAAGAAGCTAGCACAAACCGTGTTTGATTTAGAGTTCGAACTGCATCTGTCAATATAGGACAAAAAAGAGTGAAACCTAAAAATTCAAACTGTTCCTGCAAACGAATGCTTCAACCTAGGAGAACGAAACTTGGGCATCCGAGTTTGATTGGTGCACTGCTCATTACTTGAAAGTATCATGAAGGTCGGAAAAAAAAAATATATGATGAGATTTCAGGAGACTGTAGTTTTCTGGCAGCCTAACAATGCCTTTCATTGAATGTGTTATTCGCCAGTCTCTGCTTAAGGCTACATCTAGAGGAAACAAACCTTAGGGATAGAACGTACAACTACTTTATTGTGTCAAGTTTCAAGAAGCTAGCCCAAAGCGTGTATGATTTAGAGTTTGAACTACATTTGTCAATATAGGAGAAAACAGAGTGAAACCTAAAAATTCAAACTGTTCCTGCAAACCAATGCTTCAACGTAGGAGAATGAAACTTGAGCATCCAAGTGGGATTGGTGTACTGATCATTACTTGAATGTATCATGAAGATTGGATGAAAAAATATATGTTGAGATTTCAGAAGAATCTAGTTTTTGGAAGTTTGGCAACCCCTTTCAATAAAAGTGTTATTCGCCTGTCCCTGCATTAGGCTACATCAAGAGGAAACAAACCTTAGAGATAGAACGTAGAAGTACAGTATATTGTCAAGTTTCAAGAAGTTAGCACAAACCGTGTTTGATTTAGAGTTCGAACTGCATCTGTCAATATAGGACAAAACAGAGTGAAACCTAAAAATTCAAACTGTTCCTGCAAACGAATGCTTCATCCTAGGAGAACGAAACTTGGGCATCCAAGTTTGATTGGTGCACTGCTCATTACTTGAAAGTATCATGAAGGTCGGAAGAAAAAATATATGATGAGATTTCAGGAGACTGTAGTTTTTTGGCAGGCTAACAACGCCTTTCATTGAATGTGTTATTCGCCAGTCTCTGCTTAAGGCTACATCAAGAGGAAACAAACATTAGGGATAGAACGTAGAACTACTTTATTGTGTCATGTTTCAAGTAGCTAGCACAAACCATGTTTGATTTAAAGTTCTAACTGCATCTGTCAATATAGGAGAAAACAGAGTGAAACCTAAAAATTCAAACTGTTCCTGCAAACGAATGTCAACCTAGAAGAACAAAACTTGGGCATCCAAGTGGGAATGGTGTACTGATCATTACTTGAATGTATCATGAAGATTGGTTGAAAAAATATATGTTGAGATTTCAGGAGACTCTAGTTTTTTGAAAGTTTGGCAACCCCTTTCAATATAAGTGTTATTCGCCAGTCCCTGCATTAGGCTACATCAAGAGGAAACAAACCTTAGAGATAGAACGTAGAACTACTTTATTGTGTCAAGTTTCAAGGAGCTAGCGCAAACCGTGTTTGATTTAGAGTTCTAGCTGCATCTGTCAATATAGGACAAAACAGAGTGAAACCTAGAAATTCAAACTGTTACTGCAAACGAATGCATCAACCTAGGACAATGAAACTTGGGCATCCAAGTTTGATTGGTGTACTGCTCATTACTTGATAGTATCATTAAGGTCGGAAAAAATATATGTGTTGTGATTTCAGGAGACTCTAGTTTTTTGGCAGCCTAAAAACGCCTTTCATTGAAAGTGTTATTCGCCAGTCTGTCCTGAAGGCTACATCAAGAGGAAGCAAACCTTAGTGATAGAATGTAGAACTACTTTATTGTGTCAAGTTTCAAGAAGCTTGCCCAAACCGTGTATGATATAGAGTTTTAACTACATTTGTCAATATAGGAGAAAACAGAGTGAAACCTAAAAATTCAAACTGTTCCTGCAAACGAATGCTTCAACGAAGGAGAATGAAACTTGAGCATCCAAGTGGGATTGGTGTACTGATCATTACTTGAAAGTATCATGAAGATTGGATGAAAAAATATATGTTGAGATTTCAGAAGACTCTAGTTTTTGGAAGTTTGGAAACCCCTTTCAATAAAAGTGTTATTCGCCAGTCCCTGCATTAGGCTACATCAAGAGGAAACAAACCTTAGAGATAGAACGTAGAAGTACAGTATTTTGCCAAGTTTCAAGAAGCTAGCACAAACCGTGTTTGATTTAGAGTTCGAACTGCATCTGTCAATATAGGACAAAACACAGTGAAACCTAAAAATTCAAACTGTTACTGCAAACGAATGCTTCTACCTAGGAGAACAAAACTTGGGCTTCCAAGTTTGATTGGTGCACTGCTCATTAATTGAAAGTATCATGAAGGTCGGAAGAAAAAATATATGATGAGATTTCAGGAGACTGTAGTTTTTTGGCAGCCTAACAACGCCATTCATTGAATGTGTTATTCGCCAGTCTCTGCTTAAGGCTACATCAAGAGGAAACAAACCTTAGGGATAGAACGTAGAACTACTTTATTGTGTCATGTTTCAAGTAGCTAGCACAAACCGTGTTTGATTTAAAGTTCTAACTGCATCTGTCATTATAGGAGAAAACAGAGTGAAACCTAAAAATTCAAACTGTTCCTGCAAACGAATGCTTCAACCTAGAAGAACAAAACTTGGGCATCCAAGTGGGAATGGTGTACTGATCATTACTTGAATGTATCATGAAGATTGGATGAAAAAATATATGTTGAGATTTCAGGAGACTCTAGTTTTTTGAAAGTTTGGCAACCCCTTTCAATATAAGTGTTATTCGCCAGTCCCTGCATTAGTCTACATCAAGAGGAAACAAACCTTAGAGATAGAACGTAGAACTAGAGTATTTTGTCAAGTTTCAAGAAGCTAGCACAAACCGTGTTTGATTTAGAGTTCGAACTGCATCTGTCAATATAGGACAAAACAGAGTGAAACCTAAAAATTCAAACTGTTCCTGCAAACGAATGCTTCAACCTAGAAGAACAAAACTTGGGCATCCACGTGGGAATGATGTACTGATCATTACTTGAATGTATCATGAAGATTGGATGAAAAAATATATGTTGAGATTTCAGGAGACTCTAGTTTTTTGAAAGTTTGGCAACCCATTTCAATATAAGTGTTATTCGCCAGTCCCTGCTTTAGGCTACATCAAGAGGAAACAAACCTTAGAGATAGAACGTAGAACTACTTTATTGTGTCAAGTTTCAAGAAGCTAGCACAAACCGTGTTTGATTTAGAGTTCTAGCTGCATCTGTCAATATAGGAGAAAACAGAGTGAAACCTAGAAATTCAAACTGTTACTGCAAACGAATGCATCAACCTAGAAGAACGAAACTTGGGCATCCAAGTTTGATTGGTGTACTGCTCATTACTTGAAAGTATCATTAAGGTCGGAAAAAAAATATGTGTTGAGATTTCAGGAGACTCTAGTTTTTTGGCAGCCTAACAACGCCTTTCATTGTAAGTGTTATTCGCCAGTCTGTGCTGAAGGCTACATCAAGAGGAAACAAAACTTAGGGATAGAATGTAGAACTACTTTATTGTGTCAAGTTTCAAGAAGCTAGCCCAAACCGTGTATGAACTACATTTGTCTATATATTAGAAAACAGAGTGAAACCTAAAAATTCAAACTGTTCCTGCAAATGAATGCTTCAACGTAGGAGAATGAAACTTGAGCATCCAAGTGGGATTATTGTACTGATCATTATTTGAAAGTATCATGAAGATTGGATGAAAAAATATATGTTCAGATTTCAGAAGACTCTAGTTTTTGGAAGTTTGGCAACCCCTTTCAATAAAAGTGTTATTCGCCAGACCCAGCATTAGGCTACATCAAGAGGAAACAAACCTTAGAGATAGAACGTAGAACTACAGTATTTTGTCAAGTTTCAAGAAGCTAGCACAAACCGTGTTTGATTTAGAGTTCGAACTGCATCTGTCAATATAGGAGAAAACAGAGTGAAACCTAAAAATTCAAACTGTTCCTGCAAACGAATGCTTCAACATAGAAGAACAAAACTTGGGCATCCAAGTGGGAATGGTGTACTGATCATTACTTGAATGTATCATGAAGATTGGATGAAAAAATATATGTTGAGATTTCAGGAGACCCTAGTTTTTTGAAAGTTTGGCAACCCCTTTCAATATAAGTGTTATTCGCCAGTCCCTGCATTAGGCTACATCAAGAGGAAACAAACCTTAGAGATAGAACGTAGAACTACTTTATTGTGTCAAGTTTCAAGAAGCTAGCACAAACTGTGTTTGATTTGGAGTTCTAGCTGCATCTGTCAATATAGGAAAAAACAGAGTGAAACCTAAAAATTCAAACTGTTACTGCAAACGAATGCTTCAACGTAGGAGAATGAAACTTGAGCATCCACGTGGGATTGGTGTACTGATCATTACTTGAAAGTATCATGAAGATTGGATGAAAAAATATATGTTGAGATTTCAGGAGACTCTAGTTTTTTGAAAGTTTGGCAACCCCTTTCAATAAAATTGTTATTCGCCAGTCCTTGCTTTAGGCTACATCAGGAGGAAACAAACCTTAGGGATAGAATGTAGAACTACTTTATTGTGTCAAGTTTCAAGAAGCTAGCCCAAACCGTGTATGATTTAGAGTTTGAACTACATTTGTCAATATAGGAGAAAACAGAGTGAAACCTAAAAATTCAAACTGTTCCTGCAAACGAATGCTTCAACGTATGAGAATGAAACTTGAGCATCCAAGTGTTATTGGAGTACTGATCATTACTTGAAAGTATCATGAAGATTGGATGAAAAAATATATGTTGAGATTTCAGAAGACTCTAGTTTTTGGAAGTTTGGCAACCCCTTTCAATAAAAGTTTTATTCGCCAGTCCCTGCATTAGGCTACATCAAGAGGAAACAAACCTTAGAGATAGAACGTAGAACTACAGTATTTTGTCAAGTTTCAAGAAGCTAGCACAAACCGTGATTGATTTAGAGTTCGAACTGCATCTGTCAATATAGGACAAAACAGAGTGAAACCTAAAAATTCAAACTGTTCCTGCAAACAAATGCTTCAACCTAGGAGAACGAAACGTGGGCATCCAAGTTTGATTGGTGCACTGCTCATTACTTGAAAGTATCATGAAGGTCGGAAGAAAAAATATATGATGAGATTTCAGGAGACTCTAGTTTTTTGGCAGCCTAACAACGCCTTTCATTGAATGTGTTATTCGCCAGTCTGCTGAAGACTACATCAAGAGGAAACAAACCTTAGGGACAGAACGTAGAACTACTTTATTGTGTCATGTTTCAAGTAGCTAGCACAAACCGTGTTTGATTTAAAGTTCTAACTGCATCTGTCAATATAGGAGAAAACAGAGTGAAACCTAAAAATTCAAAGTGTTCCTGCAAAAGAATACTTCAACCTAGAAGAACAAAACTTGGGCATCCAAGTGGGAATGGTGTACTGATCATTACTTGAATGTATCATGAAGATTGGTTGAAAAAATATATGTTGAGATTTCAGGAGACTCTAGTTTTTTGAAAGTTTGGCAACCCCTTTCAATATAAGTGTTATTCGCCAGTCCCTGCTTTAGGCTACATCAAGAGGAAAAAAAAACTTAGGGATAGAATGCAGAACTACTTTATTGTGTCAAGTTTCAAGAAGCTAGCCCAAACCGTGTATGATTTAGAGTTTGAACTACATCTGTCAATATAGGAGAAAACAGAGTGAAACCTAGAAATTCAAACTGTTACTGCAAACGAATGCATCAAACTAGGAGAACGAAACTTGGGCATCCAAGTTTGATTGGTGTACTGCTCATTACTTGAAAGTATCATTAAGGTCGGAAAAAAAAAATATGTGTTGAGATTTCAGGAGACTCTAGTTTTTTTGGCAGCCTAACAAGGCCTTTCATTGAAAGTGTTATACGGCAGTCTCTGCTGATTGCTACATCAAGAGGAAACAAACCTTAGGGATAGAATGTAGAACTACTTTATTGTGTCAAGTTTCAAGAAGCTAGCCCAAACCGTGTATGATTTAGAGATTGAACTACATTTGTCAATATAGGTGAAAACAGAGTGAAACCTAAAAATTCAAACTGTTCCTGCAAACGAATGCTTCAATGTAGGAGAATGAAACTTGAGCATCCAAGTGGGATTGGTGTACTGATCATTACTTGAAAGTATAATGAAGATTGGATGAAAAAATATATGTTGAGATTTCAGAGACTCTAGTTTTTGGAAGTTTGGCAACCCCTTTCAATAAAAGTGTTATTCGCCAGACCAAGCATTAGGCTACATCAAGAGGAAACAAACCTTAGAGATAGAACGTAGAACTACAGTATTTTGTCAAGTTTCAAGAAGCTAGCACAAACCGTGTTTGATTTAGAGTTCGAACTGCATCTGTCAATATAGGAGAAAACAGAGTGAAACCTAAAAATTCAAACTGTTCCTGCAAACGAATGCTTCAACATAGAAGAACAAAACTTGGGCATCCAAGTGGGAATGGTGTACTGATCATTACTTGAATGTATCATGAAGATTGGATGAAAAAATATATGTTGAGATTTCAGGAGACCCTAGTTTTTTGAAAGTTTGGCAACCCCTTTCAATATAAGTGTTATTCGCCAGTCCCTGCATTAGGCTACATCAAGAGGAAACAAACCTTAGAGATAGAACGTAGAACTACTTTATTGTGTCAAGTTTCAAGAAGCTAGCACAAACTGTGTTTGATTTGGAGTTCTAGCTGCATCTGTCAATATAGGAAAAAACAGAGTGAAACCTAAAAATTCAAACTGTTACTGCAAACGAATGCATCAACCTAGGAGAACGAGACTTGGGCATCCAAGTTTGATATTTGTACTGCTCAATACTTGACAGTATCATTAAGGTCGGAAAAAAAATATGTGCTGAGATTTCAGGAAACTCTAGTTTTTTGTCAGCCTAACAACGCCTTTCATTGAAAGTGTTATTCGCCAGTCTGTGCTGAAGGCTACATCAAGAGGAAACAAACCTTAGGGATAGAATGTAGAACTACTTTATTGTGTCAAGTTTCAAGAAGCTAGCCCAAACCGTGTATGATTTAGAGTTTGAACTACATCTGTCAATATAGGAGAAAACAGAGTGAAACCTAAAAATTCAAACTGTTACTGCAAACGAATGTTTCAACCTAGGAGAACGAAACTTGGGCATCCAAGTGGGAATGGTGTACTGATCATTACTTGAATGTATCATGAAGATTGGATGAAAAAATATATTTTGAGATTTCAGGAGACTCTAGTTTTTTGAAACTTTGGCAACCCCTTTCAATATAAGTGTTATTCGCCAGTCCCTGCTTTAGGCTACATCAAGAGGAAACAAACCTTAGAGATAGAACGTAGAACTATATTATTGTGTCAAGTTTCAAGAAACTAGCACAAACCGTGTTTGATTTAGAGTTCTAGCTGCATCTGTCAATATAGGAGAAAACAGAGTGAAACCTAGAAATTCAAACTGTTACTGCAAACGAATGCATCAACCTAGGGGAACGAAACTTGGGCATCCAAGTTTGATTGGTGTACTGCTCATTACTTGAAAGTATCATTAAGGTCGGAAAAAAAATATGTGTGGAGATTTCAGGAGACTCTAGTTTTTTGGCAGGCTAACAACGCCTTTCATTGAAAGTGTTATTCGCCAGTCTGTGATGAAGGCTACATCAAGAGGAAACAAACCTTAGGGATAAAATGTAGAACTACTTTATTGTGTCAAGTTTCAAGAAGCTAGCCCAAACGGTGTATGATTTAGAGTTTGAACTACATTTGTCAATATAGGAGAAAACAGAGTGAAACCTAAAAATTCAAACTGTTCCTGCAAACGAATGCTTCAACGTAGGAGAATGAAACTTGAGCATCCAAGTGGGATTGGTGTACTGATCATTACTTGAAAGTATCATGAAGATTGGATGAAAAAATATATGTTGAGATTTCAGAAGCCTCTAGTTTTTGGAAGTTTGGCAACCCCTTTCTATAAAAGTGTTATTCGCCGGTCCCTGCATTAGGCTACATCAAGAGGAAGCAAACCTTAGAGATAGAACATAGAACTACAGTATTTTGTCAAGTTTCAAGAAGCTAGCACAAACCGTGTTTGATTTAGAGTTCTAGCTGCATCTGTCAATATAGGAGAAAACAGAGTGAAACCTAAAAATTCAAACTGTTACTGCAAACGAATGCTTCAACCTAGGAGAACGAAACTTGGGCATCCAAGTTTGATTGGTGCACTGCTCATTACTTGAAAGTATCATGAAGGTTGGAAGAAAAAATATATGATGAGATTCAGGAGACTGTAGTTTTTTGGCAGCCTAACAACGCCTTTCATTGAATGTGTTATTCGCCAGTCTGTGCTGAAGGCTACATCAAGAGGAAACAAACCTTAGGGATAGAACGTAGAACTACTTTATTGTGTCTTGTTTCAAGTAGCTAGCACAAACCGTGTTTGATTTAAAGTTCTAACTACATCTGTCAATATAGGAGAAAGCAGAGTGAAACCTAAAAATTCAAACTGTTTCTGCAAACGAATGCTTCAACCTAGAAGAACAAAACTTGGGCATCCAAGTGGGAATGGTGTACTGATCATTACTTGAATGTATCATGAAGATTGGATGAAAAAATATATGTTGAGATTTCAGGAGACTCTAGTTTTTTGAAAGTTTGGCAACCCCTTTCAATATAAGTGTTATTCGCCAGTCCCTGCTTTAGGCTACATCAAGAGGAAAAAAAAACTTAGGGATAGAATGCAGAACTACTTTATTGTGTCAAGTTTCAAGAAGCTAGCCCAAACCGTGTATGATTTAGAGTTTGAACTACATCTGTCAATATAGGAGAAAACAGAGTGAAACCTAGAAATTCAAACTGTTACTGCAAACGAATGCATCAAACTAGGAGAACGAAACTTGGGCATCCAAGTTTGATTGGTGTACTGCTCATTACTTGAAAGTATCATTAAGGTCGGAAAAAAAAAATATGTGTTGAGATTTCAGGAGACTCTAGTTTTTTTGGCAGCCTAACAAGGCCTTTCATTGAAAGTGTTATACGGCAGTCTCTGCTGATTGCTACATCAAGAGGAAACAAACCTTAGGGATAGAATGTAGAACTACTTTATTGTGTCAAGTTTCAAGAAGCTAGCCCAAACCGTGTATGATTTAGAGATTGAACTACATTTGTCAATATAGGTGAAAACAGAGTGAAACCTAAAAATTCAAACTGTTCCTGCAAACGAATGCTTCAATGTAGGAGAATGAAACTTGAGCATCCAAGTGGGATTGGTGTACTGATCATTACTTGAAAGTATAATGAAGATTGGATGAAAAAATATATGTTGAGATTTCAGAGACTCTAGTTTTTGGAAGTTTGGCAACCCCTTTCAATAAAAGTGTTATTCGCCAGACCAAGCATTAGGCTACATCAAGAGGAAACAAACCTTAGAGATAGAACGTAGAACTACAGTATTTTGTCAAGTTTCAAGAAGCTAGCACAAACCGTGTTTGATTTAGAGTTCGAACTGCATCTGTCAATATAGGAGAAAACAGAGTGAAACCTAAAAATTCAAACTGTTCCTGCAAACGAATGCTTCAACATAGAAGAACAAAACTTGGGCATCCAAGTGGGAATGGTGTACTGATCATTACTTGAATGTATCATGAAGATTGGATGAAAAAATATATGTTGAGATTTCAGGAGACCCTAGTTTTTTGAAAGTTTGGCAACCCCTTTCAATATAAGTGTTATTCGCCAGTCCCTGCATTAGGCTACATCAAGAGGAAACAAACCTTAGAGATAGAACGTAGAACTACTTTATTGTGTCAAGTTTCAAGAAGCTAGCACAAACTGTGTTTGATTTGGAGTTCTAGCTGCATCTGTCAATATAGGAAAAAACAGAGTGAAACCTAAAAATTCAAACTGTTACTGCAAACGAATGCATCAACCTAGGAGAACGAGACTTGGGCATCCAAGTTTGATATTTGTACTGCTCAATACTTGACAGTATCATTAAGGTCGGAAAAAAAATATGTGCTGAGATTTCAGGAAACTCTAGTTTTTTGTCAGCCTAACAACGCCTTTCATTGAAAGTGTTATTCGCCAGTCTGTGCTGAAGGCTACATCAAGAGGAAACAAACCTTAGGGATAGAATGTAGAACTACTTTATTGTGTCAAGTTTCAAGAAGCTAGCCCAAACCGTGTATGATTTAGAGTTTGAACTACATCTGTCAATATAGGAGAAAACAGAGTGAAACCTAAAAATTCAAACTGTTACTGCAAACGAATGTTTCAACCTAGGAGAACGAAACTTGGGCATCCAAGTGGGAATGGTGTACTGATCATTACTTGAATGTATCATGAAGATTGGATGAAAAAATATATTTTGAGATTTCAGGAGACTCTAGTTTTTTGAAACTTTGGCAACCCCTTTCAATATAAGTGTTATTCGCCAGTCCCTGCTTTAGGCTACATCAAGAGGAAACAAACCTTAGAGATAGAACGTAGAACTATATTATTGTGTCAAGTTTCAAGAAACTAGCACAAACCGTGTTTGATTTAGAGTTCTAGCTGCATCTGTCAATATAGGAGAAAACAGAGTGAAACCTAGAAATTCAAACTGTTACTGCAAACGAATGCATCAACCTAGGGGAACGAAACTTGGGCATCCAAGTTTGATTGGTGTACTGCTCATTACTTGAAAGTATCATTAAGGTCGGAAAAAAAATATGTGTGGAGATTTCAGGAGACTCTAGTTTTTTGGCAGGCTAACAACGCCTTTCATTGAAAGTGTTATTCGCCAGTCTGTGATGAAGGCTACATCAAGAGGAAACAAACCTTAGGGATAAAATGTAGAACTACTTTATTGTGTCAAGTTTCAAGAAGCTAGCCCAAACGGTGTATGATTTAGAGTTTGAACTACATTTGTCAATATAGGAGAAAACAGAGTGAAACCTAAAAATTCAAACTGTTCCTGCAAACGAATGCTTCAACGTAGGAGAATGAAACTTGAGCATCCAAGTGGGATTGGTGTACTGATCATTACTTGAAAGTATCATGAAGATTGGATGAAAAAATATATGTTGAGATTTCAGAAGCCTCTAGTTTTTGGAAGTTTGGCAACCCCTTTCTATAAAAGTGTTATTCGCCGGTCCCTGCATTAGGCTACATCAAGAGGAAGCAAACCTTAGAGATAGAACATAGAACTACAGTATTTTGTCAAGTTTCAAGAAGCTAGCACAAACCGTGTTTGATTTAGAGTTCTAGCTGCATCTGTCAATATAGGAGAAAACAGAGTGAAACCTAAAAATTCAAACTGTTACTGCAAACGAATGCTTCAACCTAGGAGAACGAAACTTGGGCATCCAAGTTTGATTGGTGCACTGCTCATTACTTGAAAGTATCATGAAGGTTGGAAGAAAAAATATATGATGAGATTCAGGAGACTGTAGTTTTTTGGCAGCCTAACAACGCCTTTCATTGAATGTGTTATTCGCCAGTCTGTGCTGAAGGCTACATCAAGAGGAAACAAACCTTAGGGATAGAACGTAGAACTACTTTATTGTGTCTTGTTTCAAGTAGCTAGCACAAACCGTGTTTGATTTAAAGTTCTAACTACATCTGTCAATATAGGAGAAAGCAGAGTGAAACCTAAAAATTCAAACTGTTTCTGCAAACGAATGCTTCAACCTAGAAGAACAAAACTTGGGCATCCAAGTGGGAATGGTGTACTGATCATTACTTGAATGTATCATGAAGATTGGATGAAAAAATATATGTTGAGATTTCAGGAGACTCTAGTTTTTTGAAAGTTTGGCAACCCCTTTCAATATAAGTGTTATTCGCCAGTCCCTGCATTAGGCTACATCAAGAGGAAACAAACCTTAGAGATAGAACGTAGAACTACGTTATTGTGTCAAGTTTCAAGAAGCTAGCACAAACCGTGTTTGATTTAGAGTTCTAGCTGCATCTGTCAATATAGGAGAAAACAGAGTGAAACCTAGAAATTCAAACTGTTCCTGCAAACGAATGCATCAACCTAGGAGAACGAAACTTGGGCATCCAAGTTTGATTGGTGTACTGCTCATTACTTGGAGGTATCATTAAGGTCGGAAAAAAATATGTGTTGAGATTTCAGGAGACTCTAGTTTTTTGGCAGCCTAACAACGCCTTTCATTGAAAGTGTTATTCACCAGTCTGTGCTGAAGGCTACATCAAGAGGAAACAAACCTTAGGGATAGAATGTAGAACTACTTTATTGTGTCAAGTTTCAAGAACCTAGCCCAAACCGTGTATGATTTAGAGTTTAAACTACATTTGTCAATATAGGAGAAAACAGAGTGAAACCTAGAAATTCAAACTGTTAATGCAAACGAATGCTTCAACGTAGGGGAATGAAAATTGAGCATCCAAGTGGGATTGGATTACTGATCATTACTTGAAAGTATCATGAAGATTGGATGAAAAAATATATGTTGAGGTTTCAGAAGACTCTAGTTTTTGGAAGTTTGGCAACCCCTTTCAATAAAAGTGTTATTCGCCAGTCCCTGCATTAGGCTACATAAAGAGAAAAAAAACCTTAGAGATAGAATGTAGAAGTACAGTATTTTGTCAAGTTTCAAGAAGCTAGCACAAACCATGTTTGATTTAGAGTTCGAACTGCATCTGTCAATATAGGACAAAACAGAGTGAAACCTAAAAATTCAAACTGTTCCTGCAAACGAATGCTTCAACCTCGGAGAACGAAACTTGGGCATCCAAGTTTGATTGGTGCACTGCTCATTACTTGAAAGTATCATGAAGGCTGGAAGAAAAAATATATGATGAGATTTCAGGAGACTGTAGTTTTTTGGCAGCCTAACAACGCCTTTCATTGAATGTGTTATTCCCCAGTCTCTGCTTAAGGCTGCATCAAGAGGAAACAAACCTAGGGATAGAACGTAGAACTACTTTATTGTGTCATGTTTCAAGTAGCTAGCACAAACTGTGTTTGATTTAAAGTTCTAACTGCATCTGTCAATATAGGAGAAAACAGAGTGAAACCTAAAAATTCAAACTGTTCCTGCAAACGAATGCTTAAACCTAGGAGAACAAAACTTGGGCATCCAAGTGGGAATGGTGTAGTGATCATTACTTGAATGTATCATGAAGATTGGATGAAAAAATATATGTTGAGATTTCAGGAGACTCTAGTTTTTTGAAAGTTTGGCAACCCCTTTGAATATAAGTGTTATTCGCCAGTCCCTGCATTAGGCTACATCAAGAGGAAACAAACCTTAGAGATAGAACGTAGAACTACTTTATTGTGTCAAGTTTCAAGAAGCTAGCACAAACCGTGTTTGATTTAGAGTTCTAGCTGCATCTGTCAATATAGGAGAAAACAGAGTGAAACCTAGAAATTCAAACTGTTACTGCAAACGAATGCATCAACCTAGGAGAACGAAACTTGGGCATCCAGTTTGATTGGTGTACTGCTCATTACTTGAAAGTATCATTAAGGTCGGAAAAAAAATATGTGTTTAGATTTCAGGAGACTCTATTTTTTTGGCAGCCTAACAACGCCTTTCATTGAAAGTGTTATTCGCCAGTCTGTGCTGAAGGCTACATAAAGAGGAAACAAACCTTAGGGATAGAATGTAGAACTACTTTATTGTGTCAAGTTTCAAGGAGCTAGCCCAAACCGTGTATGATTTAGAGTTTGAACTACATTTGTCAATATAGGAGAAAACAGAGTGAAACCTAAAATTTAAGCTGTTCCTGCAAACGAATGCTTCAACGTAGGAGAATGAAACTTGAGCATCCAAGTGGGATTGGTGTACTGATCATTACTTGAAAGTATCATGAAGATTGGATCAAAAAATATATGTTGAGATTTCAGAAGACTCTAGTTTTTGGAAGTTTGGCAACCCCTTTCAATAAAAGTGTTATTAGCCAGTCCCTGCATTAGGCTACATCAAGAGGAAACAAACCTTAGTGACAGAACGTAGAACTACAGTATTTTGTCTAGTTTCAAGAAGCTAGCACAAACCGTGTTTGATTTAGAGTTCGAACTGCATCTGTCAATATAGGACAAAACAGAGTGAAACCTAAAAATTCAAACTGTTCCTCCAAACGAATGCTTCAACCTAGAAGAACAAAACTCGGGCATCCAAGTGGGAATGGTGTACTGATCATTACTTGAATGTATCATGAAGATTGGATGAAAAAATATATGTTGAGATTTCAGGAGACTCTAGTTTTTTGAAAGTTTGGCAACCCCTTTCAATATAAGTGTTATTCGCCAGTCCCTGCATTAGGCTACATCAAGAGGAAACAAACCTTAGAGATAGAACGTAGAACTACAGTATTTTGTCAAGTTTCAAGAAGCTAGCACAAACCGTGATTGATTTAGAGTTCGAACTGCATCTGTCAATATAGGACAAAACAGAGTGAAACCTAAAAATTTAAACTGTTCCTGCAAACGAATGCTTCAACCTAGGAGAACGAAACGTGGGCATCCAAGTTTGATTGGTGCACTGCTAATTACTTGAAAGTATCATGGAGTTCGGAAGAAAAAATATATGATGAGATTTCAGGAGACTGTTGTTTTTTGGCAGCCTAACAACGCCTTTCATTGAATGTGTTATTCGCCAGTCTCTGCTTAAGGCTACATCAAGAGGAAACAAACCTTAGGAATAGAACGTAGAACTACTTTTTTGTGTCAAGTTTCAAGAAGCTAGCACAAACCGTGTTTGATTTAGAGTTCTAGCTGCATCTGTCAGTATAGGAGAAAACAGAGTGAAACCTAGAAATTCAAACTGTTACTGCAAACGAATGCATCAACCTAGGAGAACGAAACTTGGGCATCCAAGTTTGATTGGTGTACTGCTCATTACTTGGAGGTATCATTAAGGTCGGAAAAAAATATGTGTTGAGATTTCAGGAGACTCTAGTTTTTTGGCAGCCTAACAACGCCTTTCATTGAAAGTGTTATTCGCCAGTCTGTGCTGAAGGCTACATCAAGAGGAAACAAACCTTAGGGATAGAATGTAGAACTACTTTATTGTGTCAAGTTTCAATAAGCTAGCCCAAACCGTGTATGATTTAGAGTTTAAACTACATTTGTCAATATAGGAGAAAACAGAGTGAAACCTAGAATTTCAAACTGTTAATGAAAACGAATGCTTCAACGTAGGGGAATGAAACTTGAGCATCCAAGTGTAATTGGTTTACTGATCATTACTTGAAAGTATCATGAAAATTGGATGAAAAAATATATGTTGAGATTTCAGAAGACTCTAGTTTTTGGAAGTTTGGCAACCCCTTTCAATAAAAGTTTTATTCGCCAGTCCCTGCATTAGGCTACATCAAGAGGAAACAAACCTTAGAGCTAGAACGTAGAAGTACAGTATTTTGTCAAGTTTCAAGAAGCTAGCACAAACCGTGTTTGATTTAGAGTTCGAACTGCATCTGTCAATATAGGACAAAACAGAGTGAAACCTAAAAATTCTAACTGTTCCTGCAAACGAATGCTTCAACCTCGGAGAACGAAACTTGGGCATCCAAGTTTGTTTGGTGCACTGCTCATTACTTGAAAGTATCATGAAGGTCCGAAGAAAAAATATATGATGAGATTTCAGGAGACTGTAGTTTTTTGGCAGCCTAACAACGCCTTTCATTGAATGTGTTATTCCCCAGTCTCTGCTTAAGGCTACATCAAGAGGAAACAAACCTTAGGGATAGAACCTAGAACTACTTTATTGTGTCATGTTTCAAGTAGCTAGCACAAACCGTGTTTGATTTAAAGTTCTAACTGCATCTGTCAATATATTAGAAAACAGAGTGAAACCTAAAAATTCAAACTGTTCCTTCAAACGAATGCTTCAACCTAGAAGAACAAAACTTGGGCATCCAATTGGGAATGGTGTACTGATCACTACTTGAATGTATCATGAAGATTGGATGAAAAAATATATGTTGAGATTTCAGGAGACTCTAGTTTTTTGAAAGTTTGGCAACCCCTTTGAATATAAGTGTTAAACGCCAGTCCCTGCATTAGGCTACATCAAGAGGAAACAAACCTTAGGGATAGAACGGAGAACTACTTTATTGTGTCAAGTTTCAAGAAGCTAGCACAAACCGTGTTTGATTTAGAGTTCTAGCTGCATCTGTCAATATAGGAGAAAACAGAGTGAAACCTAGAAATTGAAACTGTTACTGCAAACGAATGCATCAACCTTGGAGAACGAAACTTGGGCATCCAAGTTTGATTGGTGTACTGCTCATTACTCGGAAGTATCATTAAGGTCGGAAAAATAATATGTGTTGAGATTTCAGGAGACTCTAGTTTTTTGGCAGCCTAACAACGCCTTTCATTGAAAGTGTTATTCGCCAGTCTGTGCTGAATGCTACATCAAGAGGAAACAAACCTTAAGGATAGAATGTAGAACTACTTTATTGTGTCAAGTTTCATGAAGCTAGCCCAAACCGTGTATGATTTAGAGTTTGAACTACATTTGTCAATATAGGAGAAAACAGAGTGAAACCTAAAAATTCAAACTGTTCCTGCAAACGAATGCTTCAACCTAGGAGAATGAAACTTGAGCATCCAAGTGGGATTGGTGTACTGATCATTACTTGAAAGTATCATGAAGATTGGATGAAAAAATATATGTTGAGATTTCAGAAGACTCTAGTTTTTGGAAGTTTGGTAACCCCTTTCAATAAAAGTGTTATTCGCCAGTCCCTGCATTAGGCTACATCAAGAGGAAACAAACCTTAAAGATAGAACGTAGAACTACAATATTTTGTCAAGTTTCAAGAAGCTAGCACAAACTGTGTTTGATTTAGAGTTCGAACTGCATCTGTCAATATAGGACAAAACAGAGTGAAACCTAAAACTTCAAACTGTTCCTGCAAACGAATGCTTCAACCTATGAGAACGAAACTTGGGCATCCAAGTTTGATCGGTGCACTGCTCATTACTTGAAAGTATCATTAAGGTCGGAAAAAAAATATGCGTTGAGATTTCAGGAGACTCTTGTTTTTTGGCAGCCTAACAACGCCTTTCATTGAAAGTGTTATTCGCCAGTCTGTGCTGATTGCTATATCAAGAGGAAACAAACCTTAGGGATAGAATGTAGAACTACTTTATTGTGTCAAGTTTCAAGAAGCTAGCCCAAGCCGTGTATGATTTAGAGTTTGAACTACATTTGTCAATATAGGAGAAAACAGAGTGAAACCTAAAAATTCAAACTGTTCCTGCAAACGAATGCTTCAACGTAGGAGAATGAAACTTGAGCATCCAAGTGGGATTGGTGTACTGATCATTACTTGAAAGTATCATGAAGATTGGATGAAAAAATATATTTTGAGATTTCAGAAGACCCTAGTTTTTGGAAGTTTGGCAACCCCTTTCAATAAAAGTGTTATTCGACAGTCCCTGCATTAGGCTACATCAAGAGGAAACAAACCTTAGAGATAGAACGTAGAACTACTTTATTGTGTCAAGTTTCAAGAAGCTAGCACAAACCGTGTTTGATTTAGAGTTCTAGCTGCATCTGTCAATATAGGAGAAAACAGAGTGAAACCTAGAAATTTAAACTGTTACTGAAAACGAATGCATCAACCTAGGAGAACGAAACTTGGGCATCCAAGTTTGATTGGTGTACTGCTCATTACCCGGAAGTATCATTAAGGTCGGAAAAAAAATATGTGTTGAGATTTCAGGAGACTCTAGTTTTTTGGCAGCCTAACAACGCCTTTCATTGAAAGTGTTATTCGCCAGTCTGTGCTGAAGGTTACATCAAGAAAAAACAAACCTTAGGGATAGAATGTAGAACTACTTTATTGTGTCAAGTTTCAAGAAGCTAGCCCAAACCGTGTATGATTTAGAGTTTGAACTACATTTGTCAATATAGGAGAAAACAGAGTGAAACCTAAAAATTCAAACTGTTCCTGCAAACGAATGCTTCAACGTAGGAGAATGAAACTTGAGCATAGAAGAGGGATTGGTGTACTGATCATTATTTGAAAGTATCATGAAGATTGGATGAAAAAATATATGTTGAGATTTCAGAAGACTCTAGTTTTTGGAAGTTTGACAACCCCTTTCAATAAAAGTGTTATTCGCCAGTCCCTGCATTAGGCTACATCAAGAGGAAACAAACCTTAGAGATAGAACGTAGAACTACAGTATTTTGTCAAGTTTCAAGAAGCTAGCACAAACCGTGTGAGATTTAGAGTTCGAACTGCATCTGTCAATATAGGACAAAACAGAATGAAACCTAAAAATTCAAACTGTTACTGAAAACGAATGCTTCAACCTAGGAGAATGAAACTTGGGCATCCAAGTTTGATTGGTGCACTGCTCACTACTTGAAAGTATCATTAAGGTCGGAAAAAAAATATGTGTTGAGATTTCAGGAGACTCCAGTTTTTTGGCAGCCTAACAACGCCTTTCATTGAAAGTGTTATTCGCCAGTCTGTGCTGAAGGCTACATCAAGAGGAAACAAACCTTAATGATAGAATGTAGAACTACTTTATTGTATCATGTTTCAAGAAGCTAGCCCAAACCGTGTATGATTTAGAGTTTGAACTACATTTGTCAATATAGGAGAAAACAGAGTGAAACCTAAAAATTCAAACTGTTCCTGCAAACGAATGCTTCAACGTAAGAGAATGAAACTTGAGCATCCAAGTGGGATTGGTGTACTGATCATTACTTGAAAGTATCATGAAGATTGGATGAAAAAATATATGTTGAGATTTCAGAAGACTCTAGTTTTTGGAAGTTTGGCAACCCCTTTCAATAAAATTGTTATTCGCCAGTCCCTGCATTAGGCTACATCAAGAGGAAACAAACCTTAGAGATAGAACTTAGAACTACTTTATTGTGTCAAGTTTCAAGAAACTAGCACAAACCGTGTTTGATTTAAATTTCTAACTGCATCTGTCAATATAAAAGAAAACAGAGTGAAACCTAAAAATTCAAACTGTTCCTGCAAACGAATGCTTCAACCTAGATGAACAAAATTTGGGCATCCAAGTGGGAATGGTGTACTGATCATTACTTGAATGTATCATGAAGATTGGATGAAAAAATATATGTTGAGATTTCAGGAGACTCTAGTTTTTTGAAAGTTTGGCAACCCCTTTCAATATAAGTGTTATTCGCCAGTCCCTGCATTAGGCTACATCAAGAGGAAACAAACCTTAGAGATAGAAAGTAGAACTACTTTATTGTGTCAAGTTTCAAGAAGCTAGCACAAACCGTGTTTGATTTAGAGTTCTAGATGCATCTGTCAATATAGGAGAAAACAGAGTGAAACCTAGAAATTCAAACTGTTACTGCAAACGAATGCATCAACCTAGGAGAACTAAACTTGGGCATCCAAGTTTGATTGGTGTACTGCTCATTACTTGAAAGTATCATTAAGGTCGGAAAAAAAAATATGTGTTGAGATTTCAGGAGACTCTAGTTTTTTGGCAGCCTAACAACGCCTTTCATTGAAAGTGTTATTCGCCAGTCTGTGCTGAAGGCTACATCAAGAGGAAACAATCCTTAGGGATAGAATGTAGAACTACTTTATTGTGTCAAGTTTCAAGAAGCTAGCCCAAACCGTGTATGATTTTGAGTTTGAACTACATTTGTCAATATAGGAGAAAACAGTGAAACCTAAAATTTCAAACTGTTCCTGCGAACGAATGCTTCAACGTAGGAGATTGAAACTTGAGCATCCAAGTGGGATTGGTGTACTGATCATTACTTGAAAGTATCATGAAGATTGGATGAAAAAATATATGTTCAGATTTCAGAAGACTCTAGTTTTTGGAAGTTTATCAACCCCTTTCAATAAAAGTGTTATTCTCCAGTCCCTGCATTAGGCTACATCAAGAGGAAACAAACCTTAGAGATAGAACGTAGAACTACAGTATTTTGTCAAGTTTCAAGAAGCTAGCACAAACCGACCGTGTTTGATTTAGAGTTCGAACTGCATATGTCAATATAGGACAAAACAGAGTGAAACCTAAAAATTCAAACTGTTACTGCAAACGAATGCTTCAACCTAGGAGAACGAAACTTGGGCATCCAAGTTTGATTTGTGCACTGCTCATTACTTGAAAGTATCATGAAGGTCGGAAGAAAAAATATATGATGAGATTTCAGGAGACTGTAGTTGTTTGGCAGCCTAACAACGACTTTCATTGAATGTGTTATTCGCCAGTCTCTGCTTAAGGCTACATCAAAAGGAAACAAACCTTAGGGATAGAACGTAGAACTACTTTATTGTGTCATGTTTCGAGTAGCTAGCACAAACCGTGTTTGATTTAAAGTTCTAACTGCATCTGTCAATATAGGAGAAAACAGAGTGAAACCTAAAAATTCAAACTATTCCTGCAAACGAATGCTTCAACTTAGAAGAACAAAACTTGGGCATCCAAGTGGGAATGGTGTACTGATCATTACTGGAATGTATCATGAAGATTGGATGAAAAAATATATGTTGAGATTTCAGGAGACTCTAGTTTTTTGAAAGTTTGGCAACCCCTTTCAATATAAGTGTTATTCGCCAGTCCCTGCATTAGGATACATCAAGAGGAAACAAACCTTACAGATAGAACGTAGAACTACTTTATTGTGTCAAGTTTCAAGAAGCTAGCACAAACCGTGTTTGATTTAGAGTTCTAGCTGCATCTGTCAATATAGGAGAAAACAGAGTGAAACCTAGAAATTCAAACTGTTCCTGCAAACGAATGCTTCAGCGTAGGAGAATGAAACTTGAGCATCCAAGTCGGATTGGTGTACTGATCATTACTTGAAAGTATCATGAAGATTGGATGAAAAAATATATGTTGAGATTTCAGAAGACTCTAGTTTTTGGAAGTTTGGCAACCCATTTCAATAAAAGTGTTATCGCCAGTCCCTGCATTAGGCTACATCAATAGGAAACAAACCTTAAAGATAGAACGTAGAACTACAGTATTTTGTCAAGTTTCAAGAAGCTAGCATAAACCGTGTTTGATTTAGAGTTCTAGCTGCATCTGTCAATATAGGAGAAAACAGAGTGAAACCTAGAAATTTAAACTGTTACTGCAAACGAATGCTTCAACATAAAAGAATGAACCTTGAGCATCCAAGTGGGATTGGTGTACTGATCATTACTTGAAAGTATCATTAAGATTAATGAAAAAATATATTTGAGATATCAGAAGACTCTAGTTTTTGGAAGTTTGGCAACCCCTTTCAATAAAAGTGTTATTTGCCAGTCCCTGCATTAGGCTACATCAAGAGGAAACAAACCTTAGAGATATAACGTAGAACTACAGTATTTTGTCAAGTTTCAAGAAGCTAGCACAAACCGTGTTTGATTTAGAGTTCGAACTGCATCTGTCAATATAGGACAAAACAGAGTGAAACCTAAAAATTCAAACTGTTACTGCAAACGAATGCTTCAACCTAGGAGAACGAAACTTGGGCATCCAAGTTTGATTGGTGCACTGCTCATTACTTGAAAGTATCATGAAGGTCGGAAGAAAAAATATATGATGAGATTTCATTAGACTGTAGTTTTTTTGCAGCCTAACAACGCCTTTCATTGAATGTGTTATTCGCCAGTCTGTGCTTAAGGCTACATCAAGAGGAAACAAACCTTAGGGATAGAACGTAGAACTACTTTATTGTGTCATGTTTCAAGTAGCTAGCACAAACCGTGTTTGATTTAAAGTTCTAACTGCATCTGTCAATATAGGAGAAAACAGAGTGAAACTTAAATATTCAAACTGTTCCTGCAAACGAATGCATCAACCTAGGAGAACGAAACTTGGGCATCCAAGTTTGATTGGTGTACTGCTCATTACTTGGAAGTATCATTAAGGTCGGAAAAAAAATATGTGTTGAGATTTCAGGAGACTCTAGTTTTTTGGCAGCCTAACAACGCCTTTCATTGAAAGTGTTATTCGCCAATCTGTGCTGAAGGCTACATCAAGAGGAAACAAACCTTAGGGATAGAACGTAGAACTACTTTATTGTGTCAAGTTTCAAGAAGCTAGCCCAAACCGTGCATGATTTAGAGTTTGAACTACATTTGTCAATATAGGAGAAAACAGAGTGAAACCTAAAAATTCAAACTGTTAATGCAAACGAATGCTTCAACGTAGGAGAATGAAATTGAGCATCCAAGTGGGATTGGTGTACTGATCATTACTTGAAAGTATCATGAAGATTGGATGAAATAATATATATTGAGATTTCAGAAGACTCTAGTTTTTGGAAGTTTGGCAACCCCTTTCAATAAAAGTGTTATTCGCCAGTCCCTGCATTAGGCTACATCAAGAGGAAACAAACTTTAGAGATAGAACGTAGAACTACAGTATTTTGTCAAGTTTCAAGAAGCTAGCACAAACCGAGTTTGATTTAGAGTTCGAACTGCATCTGTCAATATAGGACAAAACAGAGTGAAACCT